>NW_007252252.1:9207-30128 GCF_000164805.1 Carlito syrichta | reverse complement strand
CACTGCACTCTAGTCTGGGCGACAGAGTGAGACTCCAACTCAAAAAAAAAAAAGAAAAAGACTTTTTTGCCAATTTATTATATTTACATGAATTTTATCTACCACTTCAGGGTTCTATCAGTTTATATTTTTTCCTTTTGTATTAATAAAAACATGAAAAATTTCAGACTTTAACTCTACTACTGCTTAGCAACATAAAGAATGAGACATCAAATGAGGTAAACTTTTACTGTTCTTAAATTTGATTATAGCAAAAGGAAAGACAACTAATATTGCAAAGTATTACGTAGGAAAAAAGCAATGAAAAACAAGTCTTTAATTGCCTTTAAGGCTTGGAAGCAGGGACTTGTAAATAGAGTTAAAATTTACAGGCTACTATATACCATACACATCTTGTTATTAACATGAAAATTATCAAACACAAGTCGTGACTACTTTGAAATATGGGGATTTTAAGGAGATGGAAATAAACACACATCAGTTACATAGTTTGTTTTTAATTGGTATATAATGCACTCATATGAGGAGAGAACAATAAAAACTTCTAGGATTTTTACTCCTAGTTTCATGTGAGAGAGAATGAAGTGACGTACCTCCATGACATAGCAAACACCTTTTTTAAGAAGCAAGCTCTTTTGTTACAGTATGCCAAAACTTTCTCTTTTTATTTCTTTATCCTTCAGCTGTTGAAAGAAGTCTGTAAACCTGTCTTCACTTTCTAGGTGAACATTATTTTTCCACTCTTTTTGAAGATAAGATAACTGAGATAAAAATAAATTGAGGAATATGAATGCCCTTGTCATTTTACATTTAGTGTAATTTTTCCATGCCTTTTTTTTTTTTTTCTTGAACTTCTGGCCTCAAGTGATCTTCCCACCTCAGCCTCCCAAAGCGCTGGGAGCAAAAATAAGAGTATCCCAGCAGCCCCTATTGCCACCTTGGACACCTATAGTTCTCATCACTGGGAACTTTTTCAGCCTCACAGGAGATAAGCCCAGCAAAGGGAGTTGACTGGAGTCTACACAGCTGCATTCCCCTCAAAGAAGGAACAAATGCAGTGCCCTGGTCCTCTGTGAGCCATAGAGCATACCATTTAGGAATTGGAACCATTGCTAGAGTGTGTTCTGTCATGGGGCAAGTAGCCATGGCACCCTTTCATCTTTGAAGCTTTGTTGCTATGGAACTACTTCTCCCTAATGGCCTGCCATCTTCAAGCTGAGTTGTTGCTAGATGCTACCCCAGGGGCTCAGTTGCTACTTCATCTACTCCTCCCAGTCACTACTGTACCTTGCCCCTCAGGGTTTAAGATGAAGTGGCACCCATGCTTTGTACTGATTAAGTGCATTGCCTCCCAGGGACATAGTGCCTTGGTCAAGTTGAAAGGCTGCTCCTTCTTGAGCTGAGCTGACATAGAATCCTGCATTACAGAGAAACAATGATTGAGCTGGAGCTCCATCCTACAGACCAAACAGCTATAAAACCCTTCTTCCCTAGAACCAAACTGACCTAGAATCTGAGCTGCTTAAAAATCCACTCCCCAGAGAATGGAGTCATCATTGCACTATTTCCTGCCTCTCAGGGTCTAAGCAACAGCTGGGCTCTGCCACTGAGGGGTCTTTCCTGCTGCTGCATGTGGCTTCACAGACTCTAAGATACTTGTGTCTTATCACCCCAGAGTCCAGAATCACCACTATGTGATACCTCACTCCTAGGGGCCTGAGTCACCAATCCACCTTGTTCTGGCTCTGATTTCTTTTCTTTTTTTAATTATAAAGATGTGGGGTACAATTCAGGGTTAGATATACAAACATTGATTATACTTCTCTCTCCCCTAGCAGTATCCCTCAACTGCCAATCTCCCCTGACAGTTTTCCATTACTGCCAAATGCTTTCCTATAGTTTATAATTGTTTAGGTCTGCTTATGAGTGAGAATATATGACAATCTGTTCTTTGTTTCTGTGACAGATCACTAAGTATGATCGACTCCAAATCCATCCAAGTTGCTGTGAAGTCCATATATTTGTCCTTCTTTATGGTTGCATAATATTCCATTGCAGCTCTATCCTGTTTCCTGGGTCCAAATCTCCAGTTAATCTCTTCTTCCCTGGAATTGGGCTAGTACTGTGCCCTACTTCTCAGGGTCAGAGTCACTATTACAACCCAGGCTTCAGCGTCACAAACCTCATCATTGTGGGAAATTTGCAAGCAACTCTACCCCAAAGAGTGAACATGCACTCAGGTACCACAATAGGTTCATGAAATTCTGAGACCCTGAGCCCAAGACCCTGGCTCCACAGCACCCTGCAATGCAGCACTACTGTAGATGTTGTGAGTTATGCCAAATCTGACATCAAGAAAGATGCCCCCAGACAACAAGACTTCCAATTGTGGGGAAAATGAAACAGAAGGACCCTAAAGCCCCTAACAATCTATATGCTGCCATTGCTACAAGTTCTTGTAGCCTAGGCCACTGAGACACTCAGTGCCGTTGCTGGTGTTGATTGCAGGAAGAAATCGTCACAGAGGCTATACTGCTTCATTTACTTAGAACCAGAGCCAACACCTTTGCAACTGGTACACTGGTACCCTTCTGTAGATGAAAGTGTTTTTCTATGAAAACCACTGTGCAAAGTTTGTAGGAGGTGACTCATTTTACCAGATACACAGACATCAACACAAGGAACATTAAAAAGCAAGAAAAATGACACCATCAGGGAAACACAGTCATTCTACAGTAACTAATTTTTAAAAAATAAATATTTGCTAATTACCTGAGGAGAGATTAAAACAACGAGCTTAAACTTGACAGACCACAAGAGGATACAGATAGACAATTCAACAAAACCAGGAAAATAATTCATGCTTCCTGAAAAATAATTCAAGTGTTTTACTGAGTGAGAAATTCAATAAAATGGTGGATATCATTAAAAAGAACCAAACAGAAAACTTATAGCTGAAGAAGTCAATGAAAAAATAAAAAATACAATAGAGAGCTCCAACAGTAGATTCCATCAAACAGAAGAGTGAATTTTTGAATTTGAAATTAGATCTTTTGAAATTACCTAGTGAAAGGAAGAGAAAAATGAATTTAAAAAGAGTGAAGACAGCCCATGGGATTTATGATACACCACTAAGTGAACAAATATTTACATTATGTGCATTATAGAAGAAGAAGAAGTAGAGATAAATACAGAGACAGAAAGCTTGTATAATAAAATACTTGCTGAAAACCTCCCAAGTCTTGAAAGAGATATAAACATCCAGATATATCAGGCTCAAAAGTCTCCAAAAAACATTCAACCCAAAGATATCCTCTCCAAGTCACACTATAATCAGTCTATCAAAATCAAAGACAAAGAGGGAATTTTAAAGGAAAGTATCATGTCACATATAAAAGAATCACCATTAGACTATTAGTGAACTTTTTAGCAGAAATATGGGAGGAAGAAAAGAAAAAGATCTATAAAACAATCAGAAAACAACAAAATGACAGAAGTAATTTCTTACCTATCAAAAATTACTTTAAATATAAATGAATTAAGTTTTCCAATCAAAAGACATAGAGTGGCTGAATGGATTAGAAAACCAAGATCCTACTATATACTGCCTGCTTACTTTAGCTTTATGAATACACATTTGCTAAAATACACTTACATATTCTTCTCAACAGCACATGGAACATTTTCTAGGATAGACCACATGGCAGGCCACAAAACAAGTCTTAAATTTAAGAAGATTAAAATTATATCAAGTATTTTTCCAACTACAATTACATAAAACTAAGAATCAATAACAGGAAGAATTTTGGAAAATTTACAAATACACAGAGATTAAATAACATACCTCTGAATAACCAGTGGGTCAAAGAAGAAATCAAAAGCTAATTTTAAAATATCTTGAGAAAAATACCAATGAAAACATAAAGTACCAAAACCTGTGGGATGCAACAAAAACAGCTTTTAGAGGAAAGTTTATGGCAATAAATCTCTACATTAAAAAAGAAGATTCCAAATAAATAGTCTGACAATACTCTTCAAGAAACTAGCAGAAGGAATAAAATAATAAAGATCAGAACATAAATAATAGAAAATTGAAAAAGGATAGAAAAATTCAATAACACTAAGAGTTTTTTGAAATTTTTTAATATTGATGCAAAGCTCCTCAATAAAATATTAGCAAATAGAATTCAACAAAACATCAAGAGATGTTCCAACATGAATAAGTGAGATTTAGTCCAGGCAAGCAAGGCTGGTTTAACATGAAAATCAATTAATATGATACATCACACTAACAGGTTGAAAGACAAAAATGACAAGATCTTATAAACTGATGCAGAAAATATATTTTTCAAAGATTCACATCTCTTCTTGATATAGAAGAACAGTTCCTCAACATAACAAACAACATTTATGGAAAACCCACAGCAAACAATATAATCAATGAGAAGATGAAAGCTCTTTCACTAAGATCTGGCACAACAGGCAAGGATACCCCTCTTGCCGCTTGTATTCAACATAGTACTGGAAGTACTATCAAAGGCAATTATGTAAGAAAAGGAAATAAAATATATTTAAATCAGAAAGGAAGTGGTAAAATTATCTCTATTTGCAGATAATAAGATCCTATATGTAGAAAACTCTAAAGACTCCACCAAAACTCTGGTATATAAATAAATTCAGTAGTTTCAAGATATAAAAATCAACATTAGCCGGGCTCGGTGGCTCAGCCTATAATCCCACGCCTTTGGGAGGCTGAGATGAGTGGATTGCCTGAGCCCGCTGGTTCGAGACCCGCCTGGGCAGCGAGACCTCATCTCTACAATAAAACAAAAATCAGCTGGGCATGGTAGCGTGTGCTTGTAATTCCGGCTACTCGGAAGGCTGAGGCAGAAGGATCGCAGGAGCCCAGCAGGTCGAGGCTGCTGTGGCTGGGAGCGGCCACTGCCCACTGCACTCCAGTCTGGGCGACGGAGTGAAATTCCAACTCAACTCAAAAAAAAAATCAGTATTAAAAAATTCATGGCATTTCCACACACAGTGGCTTTCTATACACAATGACTTAGCTTAAAAAGTAATCAAGAAAATAATCTTATTTACAATATCACTAAAAATACTTAGGGATAAGTTTAATACTTAGTGATAAATTAAATTATCAATTTAATAAAGGCGAAAGATCTGTACACTGGAAACAGTAAAACTTTGTGTAAGATACTGAAGAGGACACAAACATATAGACAAATTTTCCATGTTCATGGGTCATAAGAATTAATATGTTTTAAATGTTCATAATACCCAAATAAATATATAGGTTCAATGCAAATATCTATACAAATCCCAGTGGTATTTTTACACAGAAATATTTTTAAAAATTAAAATATTTGTATGGAATCACAAAAGACTCTAAATAGACAAATGATTCTGAAAAAAATAGTTGAAGGCATCACACTTTCTGATGTAAAATTATATTACAAAGCTATAGTAATCAAAATAGTATGATACTGGCAAAAACCAAACACCAGTGCAGCAGAGGACCCAAGAATAAGTCAAAACACACATGTTCAACTAATTTTCAACATAGTACCAAAAAGGTATATTGGGAAAAAGATAGTCTGTTTAATATATAGTGCTGGGAAAAACTATAATCAGGAAAACTACATTTTCATATGCAAAAGATAAAATTGGACACTACCCTACAGCATACAAAAGTCAACTTAAAATTAATAAAATACCTAAAGTAAGACCTGAAACCATAAAACTCCTAAAAGAAAACAAGAGGAAGGCTTCCTGACATTAACCTTGACAATTATTCTTGGCTATCACACCGAAAGCTGAGGCTATTAAAGCAATAAATAAATAAATGGACTGCATCAAACTAAAAAGCTTCTCGATGACAATTGAAACATTCACCCGAATGAAAAGGAAACCAACAGATTGGGAAGAATATTTGCAAACCATATATCTACAAGAAGCTAATATACAAGATTCTTAAAGAACTCATACAACTCAGTAGCAAAAAAATATATAACCCAATTTAAAAATGGGTAAATGGCCAGGCACAGTCACTCATGCCTGTAATCCTAGCACTTTGAGAGGCTGACCTGTGAGAATCACATGAGCCCAGAAGTTCAAGACCAGCTTGGGCAACACAGTGAAACCTTGTCTTTATATTAAAAAAAAAAAATTAAAATTTACTGGGTGTCGTGGCATGTACCTGTGTCCCAGCCACTCAGGAGGCTGAGGCTGAAGGATCACTTGAGCCTGGAGGCTGGAGCTGCAGTGATCTGGGATTGTGGCACTACACTCCAGCCTGGGCGATAGAGTGAGACCCTGTCTCAAATGAGTGAACTAATTAATTAATCAATCAAATTACATAAAAATGGGCAAATGATTTGAATAGACATTTCTCCAAAGATGACATAAAAATGGATAACAATTACCACCAAAACATGCTCAACATCACTAATCATCAGGGAAATACAAGTTAAAACCAATGTAAGATACCATTTCACAACTTGTAGGATAGTTATCAAAAAAACAAGAGATAACAAGTGTTGCTAAGGGTATGGAGAAAAAGAAGTCCTTAGGCACTGTTGGTGAGAATGCAAACTGGTACAGCCATTATGGAAAACAATGTGGAGGTACCTAAAAAAAATGGAAACTAGAACTATCATATAGCCCAGTAATTCCTCTTCTGCATATAAACATGAAGTGAAATCACCACCTCTGAAAGATATTTGCGCTCTCATGTTTGTTGTGATTTTGCAGCATTATTCACAAAAGCCAAGACATGAAAGCAACTTAGGTGTCCATCAATGGACAAATGGATAAAGAAACTGTGGAGTATATATTTATACAATGAAATATTATTCAGCCTTCAAAAAGGAGGAGATCCTGTCATTTGCCATACTATGCTACATTAAGTAAGACAGACACAGAGAGAAAAATATTGCTTGATCTCACTTATAGGGAATCTAAAAAAAATTGTCAATTATAGAGAGATAATGAATAAAACAGCAATTAACAGAGTTGGCAGGGAGGAATGGAGAGATATAGACCAAGGATACAAAGTAGTAAATTTTTAAGGTAATAAAATTGAAAGACTTAATGAGCAACATGAAGATTAGAGTTAATAATAGTGTATTGTATTGGGGACTTTCCCTAAATAAGTAGATTATAGCTATTCTTTCCACAGGAGAAAAATGGATAACTACATGAGATGATGAATATGTTAATTTGTTTCACAATAGTATCCATTTTATTATATGTGTGTTTTATAATATCATGTTGTGTGCCTTACATATGTACAATAAAATTTATATTAAAAAAGAAGGCAATAGCATTCCACAAAGCATAAACAACTAAGAAACCTTGCCATATCCTTTCTTGCTTATGTTCTTCCTTGTTATTAGACAATCACTTATGTTGAAAATGATGACATAAAAATAAAAAATAGGGCAATTTATACTTCCTTTTCTTTTCAGTTCTGTCTTGCCAGTAAGCTGAAGGCAAAGAGTGTCAGTAGAAACATGTGTTCATCTACGAAGGAAATAAAAACAGTTGACTTAGTTTTTTGTTACGAACAAAATACAAGCTGGGCTCAGTGGCTCAGCCTGTAATCCCGTGCTTTGGGAGGCTGAGGTGAGTCAATTGCCCTAGTCAGCGGGTTCGAGGCCCACCTGGGTAACTTGGCGCGAGGCCTCATTTCTACAAAAAATCAAAATATTAGCTGGGCGTGGTAGCATGCGCCTATAGTTCCAGCTACTTGGAAGGCTGAGGCGGAAGGACCGGCGGAGCCCAGCAGGTCGAGGCTGCGGTGGCCGGGAACGGCCACTGCACTCCAGTCTGGGTGACAGAGTGAGACTGCAACTCAAACAAAAAAAAATACATATGCAAGTAGAAAGTAAGACATATGAATTGTGTATTTTTTATTGTGCCTACATGTTAAATACTCTTATTTAAAATGTCATTTTAAAATTATTGAAATATTTAATTTTTCTTTCTTTCGAAAGGCATTAAATAGCAACTAAAAATACTATAAGAAGCCAAAAGTGAGACCCCAGATGAAAACAAAAATCTGTATGTGTTAGTACCTCTAATGGCCTTTATTCTCATTTTGTTGTTGTTTTGTTTTGTTTTTTGGTCCTGCAGTCCTACGTTTTCATTTGACACTGGACATTGCACGTTATGTAGACAGTTGTGCAATGAAATTTTTACTCAAGCATTAAAAAATATGACTGGACCAGCTAAAGTATGGTTGAATTAGCTGACAGAGTGTTTTAAGAAGTGCAGGAAAATAAAAGCAATAGTACAAGTATATAATATAATTTGACTTGCCAGAATCTTAAAACTGAATCAGTCAAGTGTACTGGGTTCTGGACAAGTCTTTCCAGACACACACACACACACACACACACACACACACACACACACACACAATTGTATTCTGCCTTTTTAAAAAGTTTATTTAGTTTCTAATTGACAGATAAAATTGTATTTACTTTGGACACCATGACGTATACATTGTGAAACTGTGAAATTTAGCTAATACATACACGCATTAACTTACATAGTAATTGTTTTTGCAGTGCAGACACTTAACATTCACACAGCATTTGTCAAAAATATAGAACATTTTCATGAACTATAGTCACTATGCTGTACAGTGAATCCCAATAACATCTCCTAAACACTGCTTATTACATCAAGTCAAAATGGTTAGGTTAACAAACACACACATTTTGGGATAATTTTAATAAAACTCTGGTATAGATTTTGAGAAAAATATTTTGAAAGCAACAATGTCTGAAGTGTGAATCTGTGATTATGACAATCTGAAAGCTAACAAAACGTCCCTAGAGTATAGATTGAAATTTACATGGACACTCACACATTTTACCATTTAAACTGAAGTTTTGCTCTATACTAAATAATATAACACCCATGCTAATTCCTCAAGTGAAATCTAAAACCCATATGTGTGTGTGTGTGTGTGTGTGTGTGTGTGTGTGTGTGTGTGTGTATATATATATATATATATATATACACATATATATATATATCTCCACATATATATACAATATTTTTATAGCAAACAAGGACCCATTTTCTCCCATTAGCTTATTGATATATTTGGTTATCTTATCTGTAGAATCAAAATTTCCCATTTACATCTTCATACCTCCCAACATACTAAAACTTGCTTTGACTCCAAGATAAACTCTTATTGCTACCAAACAATTCCTCTTGGTGCCTTCATTCCCTTTCCTTTCCTATAAAATGGTGACAATAATATTATAAAACTCAGATAGTTTATTTGTACTCACCCTCCCCTTTTCAGTTTAAAATGTCACTTTTTCCAAAAAGCCCTCCCTGACTTAGCTGTCTTTCCTATATTCCCTATAATACTCTACCTTCCCATGCATATGACTTGTCATGTCCATTATCTATTCACTTGTTTATATAACTAAAATTCTGTAAGCTTTAAGATCAAGAAATTGTTTTATATTACTCACAACTGTCTTCCTAATGCCTAATAGAATGACTGCCAAATATTAGTTTAATACATTTTTATTCATTTAAAAATATCTATATAGTTTGTAGTTGAATCTGACTTTTGTATAAAGAAAAAGTTTCCTATTTAAGCTGCCAGTGGAGTGGTGTTGGCTAGGTCATGGATGAGGAAGCCTTGAACTTACCTTCTCCCACAAACACACCAATTCAGCAACAAGTCATAGACAACTCCCTTTTGTGAGCTGTCCAGAAACCAACTGAAAGTCTCCTTTTCCCTGTGATAATGCAGAATCAGACTTATTACAGCCTGGAGAAGAATAAACAACCTAACTTTATATATATAAATAAACTTTATATATATGCAAATAAACAACCTAACTTTATATCTCAAAAAGGTAGAAAACTAAGAAACCTAAGACCAAAGCTAGCAGAAGGAAGAAAATAGCAAAGAGTAGAGAAGAAATAAACAAAACAAAGATTAGAAAAACAATAGAAGAAATAAAACCAAGTTGGTTTTTTGAAAAGCTAAACAGAAAAAATACTTAGTCAGACTAAGACAAAAAGTCAGAAGACTCAAATAAAGTAAGAAATGAAAGGGGAGACATTACAACTAATGCTATAGACATAAAAAAGGACTTATATTATTATGAGTAATTACATACTAACAAACTAGATAACCTAGGAAAAATAGATAAAATCCTAGAAAGATATAGCCTGCCAAGACTGAATCATGAAGAAATCATAAGTCTAAACACACCTATAAGTAGCAAGGACATTGAATTAGTAATCAGAAACCTCACAAGAAAGAAGAGCTCAGAACCAGATGACTTCATTAGTGAATTCTACCTAACATTTAAAGAATCACTGCCAATCCTTCTCAAACTTTTTCAAAACATTGAAGATACATGAACGTTTCCAAACTCATTTTAGGAGGCCAATATTATCCTGATACCAAACTCAAACAAGGACATACAAGAAAATAAAGCCATAAGCCAATATCCCTGATAAATATAGACATTAAAATTCTCAACAAAATACTAGCAAACTGAATCCAACAGCTCAAAAAAGAATCATATGTGCATGATTAAGTTAATATTTATCCCTGGCATTCAAGGATGGTTAAGCACAAAAGAATAAATTAATGTGAAAAAATACATTAACTAAATAAAGAACAAAAGTTAACTGATCATCTCCATAGATACCAAAAATGTTTTGACAAAAATCAGCCCTCTTTTATGATAAAAACTCTCCACAAACTAGAAATAGAAGGAAAATCACTCAACATAATAAAGTCCATGTGTGAGAAGCCCATAGCTAATATTATATTAAATGGTAAAAACAGAAGGCTATTCTCATATCAGGAATCAGGCAAGGATGCTTATCCTTGACTTTTTATTCAACATAGTACTGGAAGTCCAAACTAGAGAAATTAGACAAGAAAAAGAAATAAAAGGCATACAAACTAAAAAAGTAAAAAGTTAAATTTTCTCTGATTACAGACAACTTTATTTATAGAAAATCCATCCCCAAAATTATCAAAAATCGTTTGATTTAATAAATTTTGTAAAGCTGCAAGATACAAAATTATCATAAAAATTGGAAATGTCTCTACCCACTACAAATATCTAAAGAGATCATTAGGAAAGCAATTCTAAGATGGCAATGTAGCCAGTCAGACTGTAAGTCCCTGTGCGAGTGGGTGTATGGATGAATTTGGATGTTTGTCTGTGTGTAAGTGGGCATGTGAGTGGCTGACTGGGTGGGGACTTGGGAGCAAGTGACCAGGGGTCTCCCTGTGAAGCAGCTGCTGTGCTTGGACCCTAGCACTTCCTTTTCTAGAGCACAGAAACTGAGCACTACTTCTAAAATTAACAAAGCTTTTTCCAGGAAGAAGCTGCCAGAATGACTGGTGTTCCCACCACCACAGCACCAGGCCAGACACTGACAGTGAGGACTACAGAAGGAGCACAGTGAGGGAGCCAGAGGCAGAGTCCTAAAGAAGTAGTGGGGAGAGGCCACCTTGAACCTGGATTTGCTGCCACCACCTCCAGCACTGGGCTAGGCTGCGAGGCCCTGACACTCAGACCTGAGATCCAGAGACTGTAATACTTACTGGGGAGTGACCTATCTTTCTCAACCCTGTTTGTGGCAGGAACAGCAGTCTACAGAGAAACTGAGTAACCACTCTAAAGCCTGGGCAGAGAAGTGCTCCAGAACAGCCTCTGTGGAACAGCAGACCCACATCTTAAGACCAGGGGGTGATCTCTGCGTTGCTTTGGGGCTGCTGCCCACAAATTTAGAGAACATTACCCCCAGGGCACAAACCCTGGTGGGTAATGGCAGATGTGGAACCCCAGATGATCCACCCACCACTCTGAGCTAGCTACCTGGTGATAGATGCATACCGCAGATCTGACTGAGAAGGAGGCTGGTGAGTGCCTAACGGGCGTCCCCCTCCTGCTAGCAATAAGCAAAAGAGATCAGGAGGACAGGGTAGAGCGGGGGAAGCTCCATTCTTCAACAGCAAATTAGACATCACTGGGAGAAGAAGGAAAGGGGAGAGAGGCTGGGACAAGCTGAGTCAAGTTACTTCACCCCTACTCCCACTCCCCGCAGAAAGAGAGAACCTGCAGTAACAGACCTGCAGTTGCAGAATCCGCCATGAGAGGGCTCCTCTCCTCTCAAAGAGATATGCTAAAGTGGAGAAATCTCTACCAATGGATCTTTTAGGTTTTGATTTGGTTTTTGGTGCTCCCTCCCCGGCCTTTTTAATTGTTTGTCTCATTTGTTTGCTTTGTTTCTTGACTGTTTTTTTTTTTCTTTTCTTTCTACCATCTTTTTCTCTCCTTGTTCTTTCTCTATGTTTTTTCTCTCTTTCTTATTCTTTCCCTTTTTTCTCTCCTTCTTCCCTCTCTTGTCTCTCTTATGTCCTGTTTGGACTCAGGGGCTACACAAGCATACCCATTGTAAGATCATATTTTGTGGAGATGAAGAGCAAGACTCAGCTGGCACATTCACCAGATAGCAAACATTGTGACCCGCCAGTAGGTTCTGAATCCTTGCATTCTTCCCCTATCCTTCAGTAAATGCTTACAACTGCAAAGAGATAGCACAACTCCCCACTCCCAGTCCTATTTCATAATGAACAAACATGGAGCCGCAGCTCAGGGAAGGACAGAAGGTAGGGCAAATATCAGAAATGACTGTTTCTCCATTTCTCACTGAACAACAGAATTAAAGAGAAAGATAAGAGAACTGCTACAAATGAAGAAAAACCAATGAAAAGTTACTGGTAACATTTAGGACCCCAACAAAGAGTCAGTGCCTGAAAGAACAGCTACTGGAGCACAAACAATGGGTATCTTTGAAAATGATGGTATCCAGAAGCTACTTACAGAGATCAGAAAATCATAGAATGAATAAAAATCAAGAAATGCAAGGGCCAAAACTAAATAGAATTGCATCAGAGTTGGATAGACTCAAGAAAATGTATTTGAAAATAACAGAAATAAAAAATTTAATCCAAAAAATAAATAACAAACTGACAAGCATGAGAAGCAGAACTGACCAAGCAGAGGGAATCTTAGAGTTGGAAAACCAAAATATGGAATTAACCAGGTCTACTAAAAATACAGAAGAAAAACTTAAGAATAAAGAAGAAACTTTATTTGAAAAGAAGAAAGAAGAAACTTATTTACTCCCCAAGATACATGCAGTTTTATCAAGGAGCCAAACCTACTTCTGATTAGAATACCTGAAGTAGAGGGAGAAACAGAAAACATCTTGGAACAATCATTCCATGAGGTCATTCAAGAAAATATTCCATGTCTGGCCAGAGAGATGACTAAGCACAAGATATTCAGAGAATCCATGCAAGAGATCTTATGAGAAGACTTATGAGAAACCCTAGACACAGTAATTTGCTTACAGAAAACAGGTATAAAAGAAAGGCAGCATGGAAAAAAAGGTCAGACTACCTGCCAGGGAAGACTAATTGGAACTGCAGAAGAATTGGATCCCAATCTTTAATGTTCTCAAAGATAAACAATTTTAACCAAGAATTTCCTAAGCCAAGCTAAGCTTCATCAATGATGTAGAATTAAAATCCTTTTCAGACATCCAATCCCTAAGACAATATGCTGCTTTGAGACCAGCTCTACAGGAGACACTTTAAAAGGTGCTGTGCACAGAAGGAAAAAGAAACATAAGAAAGACCATATACTTCACAAGACCACTAACAAACACAGATGTAAAAGAACACACAGCACAATCACAAAATTGAAAAACAAAAAACAAAAAAGAAAGAAAACAGCACACACATATATTAACACAAAAGTTAAAAGAAAAAGAAAACAGCTTTATGACTGTGACAAACTCATATTTCAATAATCAGCTCGAATGTGAATGGAATAAATGCACCACTGAAAAGACATAGAATGACAAACTGGATAAAAAACACATCCCAACAATATGCTGTCTCCAAGAATCACATCTAACTACAAAGGACATGCACAGATTCAAAGTTAGAGAATGAAAAACAAATTTTCAAGTGAACAGATCACAAAAGAAGGCAGAAGTTGCAATCTTAATATCAGCCAAAACAACCTTCAAGCTATCCAAAATTTAAAAAGAATAGGGAAAGACACTAAATAATGATAAAAGGTTCAATACATCAACAATAAATATCCATCCTAAACATATCTGCACCCAACACGGGAGCACCAGCTTTTTTAAAGCAGCTACCAAGTAAAAAATGATATCAACTCTAGTACTTTCATAGCTGGTGCCTTAATGACCTCACTAACAACCCTAGATAGATCATCAAGGCAAAAAAGTCAACTAACTGATCCAGAACTGCAATTTTACACTTGACCAAATGGACTTAATAGATACCTACGGAACACTCCACCCAATAAACATGGAATATACATTCTATTCATCACTACATGGTATGTACTTCAAAATCAATGACATCCTTAACTATAAATCAAGCATAAAAATATCATAAGATTAAAATACTGCCATGCACCTTCTCAACTACAGTGGAAGAAAAATAAATATCACCACCAACAAAATTCCCCCAAAACCCACAAGGACATGGACACCGAAAAACTCCCGGGTCAACACAGGAACTAAAACATTCCTGGAAACAAATGAAAATGAAGAAACATCTTACCAAAACATCCAGGATACCATAAAAGCTGTACTAAGAGGAGATTTTAAATCTCTATGAACATACACCAAGAAAACAGATCACAAGTTAACAGCCTAACAAATCACCTAAAGAACTGAAAAAGCAAGACCACCAAAGCACTAACTTTAGCAGAAGAATCCAAACAATCAAGGTAAAAGCCCAAATACAAGACATAGAAGAAACAAATATAGAAAAAAATTCAGTGAAACAAAAAGCTGGTTCTTTGAAAGGATAAATAAGATTGATGAACCCCTGGTCAGAATGACCAAGAAAAAGAGAGAAAAAGCCCAAATAAACACAATCAGAAATGCAAAAGATCAAGTCACAACTAACCCCAAAGAAATACAAAAGATCATCAGAGATGACTATGCCTATCTGTATGGAAACAAACTCAAAAATCTAATGAAATGCAGAACTTTCTGATATCACACAACATTCCAAGGTTGAAACAAGAAGAAATTGAGATTCTAAATAGACCAATAACAATCAAGGAAATTGACTTTGCCGTAAGAAAACTACCAAGAAAAAAAAAATCCCTGAACCAGATGGCTTTCCAGTGGAATTCTAAAAAACATACAAGGAGGAGCTGATATCAATCCTATTGAAAGTATCCCAGGCACTCAAGAAAGATGAAACTCTCCACAAATCATTTTATGAAGCTAACATCACACTGATACCCAATCTGGGTAAAGGTCCAACAAAAAAAGAGGACCACAGGTCAATATCCCTGATGAACATAGATGCAAAATTCTCAGCAAGATTCTAGCAAGTCAGATCCAACAACCCATCTCAGAAATCATCCACCATGACCAAGCAGGCTTCATTCCCAGACTAGTTCAACATCTGCAAGACCATAAATGAAATTAAATACCTCACCAGATGTAAAAAGAAGAATCACATAATTATGTCACTCAACGCAGTAAAGCTTTTTATATAATCCAGCATCACTTTTTGTTAAAAATTATTGAACACCTAGGCATAGAAAGAACACACCTCAAAATAGTAACAGCCCTCTATGATAAACTCACAGCCAACATACTGCTAAACAAACATAAATTGGAAGCAATTCCCCTGAAAACTGGAATAAGACAAGGCTGCCTCGTCTCACCCCTCCTGTTCAGCATAGTGTTGGAAATCCTCACTAGAGCAATTAGACAAATAAAGGAAATCAGGAGTATCCAAATAGGAAAAGAGGAAGTTATGCTTCTTTGCTGACAATATGATCCTATATCTTGAAAACCCAAGATAATCTATCAAAAATCTCCTTGCACTGATAAAGGACTTCGGCAAAGTCTCAGAATAAAATGTAAGCACGCAAAATACAGTTACATTCTTGTACACCAGCAACAAACAGAAAAACAACCAAATAAAAAGCACAATCCCATTCACAATAGCCACACAAAAAATGAAATGCCTTGGCATATTCCGAATCAGAGAAGCAAAAGATCTTTATAATGAAAACTGCAAAACACCGCTCAAAGAAATCAAAGTAAACACAAACAAATGGAAAAAATATTCCATGCACATGGATTAGAGGAATCAGTGTTGCTAAGATGTCCATCCTATCTAAAGTAATCTACAGATTTAATACAATACCAATTAAATTACCAACATCACTTTTCTCAGACCTGGAAACAACAATACAGAAATTCATATGGAAACATAAACAACCACAGATAGCCAAAACAATCCTTAGCAAAACAAACAAAGAAGGAGGTTTCACCCTTCCAGACTTTAAACTTTATGCTAAGGCTACAATAATAAAAACTGCCTATTTTTGGTATATAAACAGGCATACAGAAGAATAGAACAGGATAGAGATTTTAGAAGTAAAACCTCAATTTCTCAACCAACTCATCTTTGACAATGCATCCACCAACAACCACTGGGGAGAGAAAGATTTATTCAGTAAACAGTGCAGCAAAAACTGGCTGACCAAATGCAAAAGATTAAAACAAGACCCGTACTTATCACCATTCACACAAATCAATTCTAAATGGATCAAAGACCTAAACATAAAACCTCAAACTATAAGAACCTTAAAACACGTGTGCAAGTATCCTTTTTATAGAGTGACTAGAGTTTTTCCAGATATATTCCCAGTAGGGGGATTGCGGGTTCATATGGAAGGTCGATTTTTAGAACTTTTAGGAATCACCACACTGATTTCCATAGATGCTGAACTAGATTACACTCTCACCAACAGTGTAGAAGTGTTCCCTTTTTGCCACATCCTCTCCAGTATCTGCTATTTTTTTGAGTTATTGATGATGGCAATTCTTACTGGAGTCAGGTGGTATCTCAGTGTAGTTTTAATTTGCATCTCCTTAATGACTAGTGAGACTGAACATTTTTTCATATATCTGTTGGCTGCTCATATGTCTTCTTTTGAGAAATGTCCGTTCATATCTTTAGCACACTTTGTAGTAGGGCTGTTTGTCTTTTTCTTTTCAGCACATTTGAGTTCCTTGTAGATTATCGCAGCATTGTTCATAATAGCAAGAACATGGAACCAACCGTGCTGCCCATCAAAAGAAGACTGGATATAAAAAAAAAATGTGGTGCATATATACAATGGAATACTACGCAGCCATAAAGAAGAACAAAATCATGAACTTTGCAGCAACCTGGATGGAATTAGAGTTTATAATACTGAGTGATCTCTCACAGAAACAAAGAGCTGAGTATCACATGTTCTCACTCATAACTGGACCTCAAACAACTACCATATTACTATAAGAAAAGGATTGAAAGTGGTGAGAAACTGTGGGGAGAGGAGTGGGGAGGTGGGATTGACAGTAGTCGATATCTGCCTGGGGAAGGGGGGGCACACCTCATCAATAACGGTTTCTGCATGGTGAATATTTGTATACCTAGCCCTGAATTGTACTGCACAATTTTAAATAAAAATTAAAAGACAGGAAAAAAAGAACCTTAAAAGGCAGCAGACACCCTTAAGAAAATTGAATTAGGCAACCAATTCCTGATAATATCCCAAAAGCCCAGGCTATAAGAGATAAGATAGACAGGTGGGACTTCATCAAACTAAAAACCTTCTGCAAAGCAAAGGAAACCAACAAGAGAGCAGGGAGACAGCCTACAGAATGGGAAAAAATATTTACCAACTGCATATCTGACAAAAGCCTAACATCCAGACTCTACAAAGAATTCAAACATGCTGAAAGGAAACAAAGCAAACAGCCTCATCAAAAAGTAAGCAAAATATATGAGGAAACACTTCTCAAAAGAAGACACAGGAGCAGCTAGCAGATACATGAAAAAATGCTCAGCCTTGCTAATCATCAAAGAAATGCATATAAAAACCACACTGAGATACCACTTAACTCTAGTCGGGATGACTATTATCAATAACTCAAAAACAACAGATGCTGGAGAAGATGCAGGGAAAAGGGAATGCTTCTACACTGTTGGTGGGAGTGTAAAACCTCTGTAGAAAACAATGTGCAATTCCTAAAATATATAAAAATCGACCTTTCATATGACCCAGCAATCCCAACTCTGGGAATATACTCAGAGGAACTTAAATCTTTCTATTAAAAAGATACCTACACATACATGCTTACTGCAGCATCATTCACAATAGCAAAAACGTGGAACCAACCGAACTGCCATCAAAACTGAACTGGATTAAAAAAATGTGCTACATATACACAATGGAAGACTACACAGACATAAAGATGGATAAAAGTATAGACATTGCAGCAACTTGGATGGATTTAGAGTTTATAATAGTGGACTGTCACAGAAACAAAGAACTGAGTACCACATCTATTCACTCGTAAGCAGACCCTGAATATTTATCATAACACTGTAGGAAAGGGATTGGCAGTAGTAGGAAACGGCCAGTAGTGGGGGCACATAAAATTATTAAGAGTGCATGATCTCAAACCAGGTGAAGTGAGAGCCAAAGGAAGATCCAAAGTTTACTTGTAAAATGGCAGTTTGTCTACCTAATCCTGAATCTAATCTACCTAATCCCAAATCCCCACATCTTTAAAATAAATACATTGAAAATGTTTTTTTTTAAAGTCCATACTACATGAAGTGGTTACAGAGTCAGTGCAATGTCTATAAAAATCTCAATGCCTTTTTTTTTTTTTTTTTTTTTTTTACAAAAATAGAAAAAGTTAACTCTAACACCTATATGGAATCACAAAATACAAGGAATATCCAAATGAATCTTGAGAATGACAAACAAAATGGAAGCCAGAACATTTCCTGTTTTTAAAATATATCACAGACCTGCAGTAATCAAAACAGTGTGGTACTGGCATAAAGATAAACATATAGACCAATGGAACAGACTATGTATACCAGAAATAAACCCATGCAATTAAACTCCCATAAGTGTGCTAATACACAACTGGGAAAGGATAGTTTCTTTAACAAATAATGTCGGAAAAGCAATACACACATGCAAAGAATGACACTGGAACCTTACCTTATACCATATATAAAAATTAACTTGAAACTGATTAATGACCTGACACTGTAAGATTCCTAAAGAAACATTGAAAAAAAGTTTCATGACATTGACCTTGGCAATGATTTTTCATAACTAGAACATTAGAAACACAGGTAACAAAAGCAAAAATAAGCCAGGCTCGGTGGCTCAGCCTGTAAGCCCTCGCCTTGGGAGGCTGAGGTGAGTGGATTGCCTGAGCCTGCCGGTTCGAGGCCCACCTGGGCAACTTGGTGAGACCTCATCTCTACAAAAAAAAAAAAATTAACCGGGCGTGGTAGCACGCAGCTGTAGTTCCAGCTACTTGGATGGCTGAGGCGGAAGGATCGCCGGAGCCCAGCAGGTCAAGGCAGCAGTGGCCGGGAGCAGCCACTGCACTCCAGTCTGGGCGACAGAGTGAGACTCCAACTGAAAAAAAAAAAAAAAAGAAAAAGAAAAAATAGACAAATGGAACTTTATCTAATGAAAAAGCTTCTGCACAGTAAGGGAAGCCACAGAGTGAAATGGCAACCCATGAAATGAGAGAAAGAATTTGCTAGCCATGTATGTGATAATGAGTTAATCTCCAAGATATATAAGGAACTCTTACAACACAATAGCAAAACAAAACAAAAAACCCAGGAGAAAAAAATGGAATAAGGACTTGAAACTGAAATAGTAAAATTCACAGAATTAAAGAGTGGAAGGGTGGTCACAGGAACTAGGTGAGGAGTAAACAGGGAATTATGAATCAACTTACATAAAGTTTAAGTTAAGCAAGGAAAATAAGTTCTAGAGAACTGTGTGAGGCATTTTACTTACAGTCATCACTCATGCATTGTATGCTTAAAAGTTCAAGAGAGTAGATGCCATGGTAAGTGTTCTTGTCACAATGAAATATTTTTTTGAAAGTTCAACATAAAAGTACCATATGATCTAGCAATTCTACTCCCAGGAATATGACTTAACAAAATTGAAAACAGATATTGAAGCAAATAGGTATACAGGAAAGTTTATAGCAGCCCTGTTCACAATAGCCATGAGATGAAAGCAATATAAATATTCATTAGTTAATGAATGATAAACAAAAGGTGGTATGTCCATACAATGGAATATTCTACCATGAAAAGGAAAGAAAGAAGGAAGTACTAATACATGTTACAAAGTGGATACACCTGGAAAACTTTATACTAAGTGAAAAGAGAGGTCACCTATTCTATGATTTCATTTACATGAAATATACAGAATCGGTCAACCCATAAAGATGCGAGCATATTAGTAGTTGTCAGGAACTGGGGGAGAAGGTGTAGGCATTGACTGCTTAATGGGAATGGGGTTTTCTTTTAGGGTGATAAATAGGTTTTGGAACTAGATAAATGTGTTGGTTGCAAAAATGTGGTTTATTGAATGCTACTGAATTGTACATTTTACAATGATTGATGCTATGTTATGTGAATTTTACCTCAATAGAAATTTACTAAATAAAAGAAAGAACACTTCAAATAAGTAGGATTTGCAGGATGATTCAGGGATGTGGTACCAAGGTCTTTGAGTGCAGAAAAATGTATTTAAGTTCGAAGATATCGACGAGAGATAGTGGATTAAAGGTACTAGGGTAAGGCTTTTGTATCATGAGGAAGACATTGCTTTGTTATGAATAGTTTTGATGTTCCAAGTTGGTGGGAGAAGAGGGATTGATCATACTGAAAAAGCTCTTATGGCTATATATATATATATATATATATATATATATAT
>NW_007252252.1:0-8787 GCF_000164805.1 Carlito syrichta | reverse complement strand
TCGGCAGGCGAGACCTCATCTCTACAATAAACCAAAAATTAGCCGGGCGTGGTAGCGCGCACCTGTAATTCTGGCTACTAGGAAGGCTGAGGCGAAAGGATCGCTGGAGTCCAGCAGGTCGAGGCTGCGGTGGCCGGGAGCGGCCACTACACTCCAGTCTGGGAGACAGAGTGAGACTCCAACTCTAAATAAATAAATAAATAAATAAATAAATAAAATAAAAAGCTGTCGGTGATTCATTTTTATTTTATTTGAGATTTAAGGGGGTACATGTGCAGGCTTGTTATGTGGGTATATTGCGTGATGGTGAGTTTTGGGCTTCTGTTGAACCCATTAAGATACAGAACTTTCTTATAGCAATGCACCATTGTGAGTGGTAAGTGCTTGTGAAGTTTAGTGGTGCTTTCTGGTTAAGTCTGAAAAGGATGTTGTAATATCACATCTGTATATCTTCTTTACAACCATATTCCTCCCACTACTACCTAGTCCCCAGTTTGTTTTCTCCTAACAACTTTGATTGGTAGGTACAGCAAGCAACTCGAAAGGCATAGTCAGAGCAACTAGAGTGTCATTCAACCAGGGCTGATGAAAACAAGATGGCATACCAGAGTTTATTGAGTTTACTTGTCCATGAAAAACCTTCAGCTCTTGCCTATGGAAACAAAATTACCAGCCTTTAAAGTTCCTCCAGAAACACTTAAAAAATACACTCAGTGTTATCAAAATTGCCACACACACACACACACACGCACGCACACACACACACACACACCCCACTTAGTCATACAGTGCTTTGAGACACTTTTTGTCCCCATATCTTTATTTTACAAATGGGAATACTAGGGCTTAGTGAGAAGAATTAACACAAGCTCAAGAAGGAAGTGAGGAGTAGGACCAGATTTCAGACATTAAGTCCTGGACATGTCTGCCTCAGCAAAGACGTGCCCTCAGAGGCATAAAATGCCTTCATCTCAGTGGTTTCACATAGTGTTCTGTCACAAATGAAATGTAGGTGAGACTCAAGAATGGCAATCACCTCAGTAAACTCAATCTCCTTTAGACTTTCCTTCTACTAGAAATCTTGCCCCTCCAGCTGTAGAATTATCTGGAAAAGCACAGGGGAGTTGAAATACAAACTCGTTGCAACTGTCTTCTCAGATATAAACTTGATGATTGAATCCCAAAGACATAACTGAAATACAGAGCTGAGGTTTATTGTTTCAGAGCAAGTTCCTTGTTTTCTTGCATGTCTGTAAATGGTTATAAAAACAATATCTACACACTAGAACTACATCACTGTGATGATTAAATGACTTTTATCTGCTTAAAATAGTGCCTGGCACTTAACAAAGACTGTATGAGTTTGCAGTAACTATTATAAGTAACTTTTATAAATATGGGTCCTAGGGTCACAACTGTGAATGTCAGTCAGCGTTTAAGAGGCGTCAAAAGTAAATGATTATGTGAGTTCATAAGACGCAATGTGTTCAAATATAAATTTGCAGTTTATCAACACAAACAATTTTTATGAAACTATTTTTGATTATATGCCCCTTTCAAAGTTGCTCCCCTCCTGCCGCTACAAAAGAAAAAAATCAGTAAAAGTTATAATTAGGTTCTCATAATCCATTATAACATTTAATTGGTCAAGCCAAGGGAAATATTAGTAAAGCAATATTCTGTGAAGGAGACATGTTTTCTGATGCATCCAGGCTGTGTGCATATAATATGTAATGGCTACAATAGTTAGGTAGACCCTTCCTGACACAGATGTCTCTCTAAACAATACTAGGAAAGGATATTAACTCAAACAAAAAACATTAGTTGAGACTGACTCATTATGGAATGTATTATGGAAATACATGATCTTAACCATAAACTATTATGTGCCCAATACATATTTTTTTTAGAAACAAATGACATGATAGATATAGAAAAAGCTGATGAAAACTCTTATCCTGCAGTATAGATTTTTCTTGTCTAAGTTTTTCTACTTTTCTTTTGTATCAATTTATTCTGGGACACTGCTTCCTAGTATCAGCATCCTAATTTCTACTAGAAGGAAATTCAGTTCATATGTCAGTAATTACTCAAAATGCTATTTATGGAGTTTTTGCTAACTAAACTTCCTTGTGCAATTTGCACAATAAGCTGGGTCTGCATTCCTGCTTCAAGCTGCCACCATTCTAACCCCCCTGGGCTCCCTGTGTTTGCTGAGTTGGGTAGTTAGGAAGGCAATGTTCTAGTCCTTTGTTAGAATTAGTGACTTTCTAGTTAAGATTTAAGCTAAAACACATAGCAGGTCCTGTTTAGCTAGAAGTATGGGTGCCAGTGTGAAATTTGTGACTATCATACACATACCCCAGACTGCAATAATTTAAGGGTCTTAAGTGTTTAGCCATTTTATGATCAATATCAATGTGCTATGTAGGATTATCTTGCCATTTGAAAAATGAATATTTCCCTCCTGAAAGAGAGATGTCATCCCCCCTGCCACAGAATTTGAGTTTTCTTTCCTTTACAAAATAAAATATAGATTATAATCTATAGTAAATAAAAAATTAGGAACTGTTCAAAAACGTGCAGATATTATATCATTTCTACTAATGTGTGAAAAACAGATGAGATGAAAAGAGTAAGTAAAATTATGCCCATGGACAAGAATGCGGTCACACAAAGTCAAGACACTTAAGGAAAAGTGAACACATAAAATTATAAGCAGTCCAGTAAAACCAGTACATTTTTTTCACAATGAAAAGAAAGTGTGTGGATAATGTAACACTTTGATACTGAGTTAAACTGAATAAGAAGTATATTTACAGAGTTAATTTTTCTAATCACAATTACTTAATTAGAAATATTCTTTTACATTTTGTTCTTTATGTGACGTATATGTTCCCTCGAACCTCCAATCAAGCTCCACAATTCATTTTAGCAAGCTACTATAATATATGCCATCAAAATATAATGTGCCATGGATCATTCTACTGACAGAGTTCCATAAACTAAGGGGTTGATGAAAATAAATCACATTGTCTTCTGTTTTGCCTTGAAAATAAACATTAATACTCATGAAAAAGAAAATTAAAACCACGTTTTTTGGATAAAATGTAAAATGTCACTAAAGGTTTTAATTAACAATTAGCACTTCAAGTGAAAATAGAGTCCTTCAAGACTATTTATACTCACCATTAAGGGTTTATAGGTTTAATTTTCAATTATTATATATTTTGGCTCTGCAACAATGTTCTTAATTGTCTTGATTCTACTGTGGGAACAATTAAAGTGGGGATAACACTGTATCACTACATTCCAGGCAATCCTACCCACTGCTGCAAGATTAGACTTATCCTTCCAAAAGCCAGCTCTGATCACACCATTCACTTGCTCAAAAATCTCAGTGATTTTCCATTTGCCTAAAAAATAAAGTCACACTTCAATGTCAACATCTCCAAACCCTTACTCACCCCTTACCTGCCAATGTTCTCACTCATGTTATACTCCAGCCAAACTTCTTTAAACTCTAATGTCCTTTTCTGTCAGGTAGTTCACACTTCTCTCTCTCTGTCAACAATTTCATTCCTGCCTTTGCATGTTCAAATGTTAGATAAGTTATTCCCAAACCTCTCTTTGCATTTCAAGCCAAAATAACATTTAAGGCTCAATCAAATGTAAATTTATTTATGAATTCTTCTCTCCATACAAAACTTTTCTTCTAAACCCCAGCCTGTGGTAAGTACATTGTACTCTAAATTATCATTATCTCCATGCCTATGTTAACATCTTTACAATACCATAAGCTCAGTGAAAGCAGCATACATAAGAAATTTTATAATTAGTATATAAATATCAGTTATATATAATATTAATAAGTTAAATAGATACAGTGAAGAATGCAGAGTGAAATATCTGTGATCTGTGTTGACTGAAATTACATAAGGTATCTTTGGGATTTATTGATTCTCATTTGAATGATTCACTCCTTTCATGCTGATATGGATCTGGTGGTTTTAAGAGATGATGAAAGAGACAGAAGGAAATGGGAAGCAGGCTCCTTCTGGTTCCTTTTCAGAAAAAAGGATCCAGCTTTCTGCCTTTGTCCCAACAATTGCCTGACTACTTGAAAACTTACGCATGTGTCAGATGTTGTTGGAGTCACTGAGACTTCAGAAATAAGTGTGTTGAAGCCAAGCAAAATATCCAATAAGTTTTAGTTAAAAATAATTTAAAAAATCTCTTTAAATGGATGGGCAATATAAAATGGAAGTGAAACTTATCTGCTATGTCTTCAATTCGTAAACATACAGTTTAGAACATAAGGTTTTCAGAGTTGAACAAATCTCTCAAATCCTAAAAGCCATATCATCCTCCATGATGAAAAAATATAGACACATTTTAAAATGCTATATATGTATAAAACTGAAAAGGACTTTATATTTAACTTAGGTAGTCACTAAAATTTACACCAAAATAAAACTAGAATCTGGCAAGGCGCTGTGGCTCAAGCCTGTAATCCCAGCACTTTGGGAGGCCGAGGTAAGGGGATTGCCTTGAGCCCACGGGTTCGAGAACAGTCTGGGCAACTTGGGAAGACCTCATCTCTACAATTAATCAAAAAATTAGCCGGGCGTGGTAGCATGCACCTGTAGTTTCCGCTACTTGGAAGGCTGAGACAGAAGGCTCACTAGAGCCCAGCAGGTCAACACTGGGGAGGTCATGAGCATGCCACTGCACTCCAGCCAGGGTGATAGAGTGAGATTCCAACCCCAAAAAATAAAAATAAAAATAATAAAACTGAAATCTACAATTATATAGTTCCACATTTTAGAGGAGGTCACACTTTAGAGTTGAGAATAAGGCTATCTAAGCAGACACTTCTTTTTTAAATTTCCAAAAACATTTCATATACCAGCTGCAATAAATTACAACACAGGAAAGTCACAATTCGTTTGGAAGCAAAGTGAGATTAACCTGGTGGGCCATATTTTGTTTTCAAGTACTCACCCTCAGTATCAGATACAAAAGAAAGACCTTTATTACACTGACATTGGTAAAAGCAGAATTTGTTTTCTTGAGATTTCCTTCCTTTTCAATCTTTTGGGGAGAAATTTTCAATTATAATAAGCTAGTAGAATAACAAAATCTCAAAAATTTACTATCAACTCTCCCCCAGAACACTTTTAATATGTAAAGGCCTAGAACATTTAAGAGATCTGTCTTAGAATTAAATGGCTATGAAAGGTAAATCGTTTCTGGCATATTAAGTGCCCAAAGAGACCTGTCTGATTCTCATTTTAGCAGTAACTCTCATTTGACCTAAATTCCTAAATTTATGCCTTATGATATATACAGTATCTTCAGAAGGACATTTAATCAATTTTACTTATAGGGTAGCCGTACGTTCTACATTTTCAAAGCTGAGGGATACAGATTTTAGTCCTTCTTTATACCCGAGCCTGTGTAACATGATTAGTATCAGTCCAATCAAACTTTGATTTTGACTATGTTTTGCCATCTTATCACACATTTCTTGTATTCTTTTACTAATAGTATTTCCGTCAATATATCTGCTCTCTATGTAATCTCCCATTTCCTCTGAACCCACTTTTTCTTTGTTCCCACTTGCTACCACTCAAAATTTCTCTCTCACAGTCACTGATGATGTCCTAAACATTAACCTATCTTTTTAGTGATTCTCTTTGACCTCTCTACAATACTTGGAACCATTGACCACCTTCTACATCTTAGAATCTCTTTTATTACTCTTATGTATCTTCTATGATTCTTCTCTTGTGTATTTGATCACTCTTTCTCATTTCCTTGTACAAGACCTACCGCTGGGTTTGATTTTCCTGGGTTTGATTCTTGGTCCTTTTATTTTCCCTGAGTGAGTTCTCAGTGATGAATGCAAAGCTGATCTTCCTACAAAATACAGACCCCAATTTCTAAATGCTTCCAGAATATGTTCACCTAGATGCTCTGCAGATTTCTCTAAACTAACATGTGTCAAACTAAATTTTATACTCTCCTCTTGCAAACCTTTTCCCTAACTAGATGTTAACAATTTTATCAGTGATTTCCATCTAGTCTCCAACCCGAGACACCTAGGTTGGGTTACTTCCCATTTGCCTTCTCCCACCTCCTGACTAATCTAAGTTTTCACAAAGCCTCATGGATTTATCCTCACAGTGTTCCTCAGATGATTTATTCTTTGTTGCTTCTACTGTTCTAGTCCTTGATTGGATCACCATTTTTCATTTAGTTCTTAATCTTCTTCATATTTCCCCTATATTCAATTCTTCCCCATTCTCCTTTTTAAATTGTTGCCATAATCTCCATTCAAAAATACACAGTTAAAGATAATTTTCCCTTCTATAGATTTTTTAAAAACTTTTTACAGCCTGTAAAATGAATTAAAATTAGGTAAAATACAGAGAAACCATGAAGAACTGGAGCTAGTTCCTAGCAGCTCTCTGGGGCTGATTGGTGTATCTCTTCTCAGCACTGAAATTTGGTGACTCTCCATAGTAGTTTTAAATTGACCATGATAGCAGTATTTACATCAGTGTAAATTAGGAATGTTTTTGAAATATTCTTGTCAAACACATCCACGGCAGAGGACACTTGTATTTAGTAACTGCCTATTTAGAATGAGGCAGTGGTGACTTGCAATAATTCTGTGGTCTTAAAATTTGTTGTTCTATCTGGAAAAAGAATTTTGGAAATGTATGTATCGATGTATGATTAAGTTAAATCTGTGCTATATTTTATAATGGCTCAAAGTTTTTAACTTAACGTAAAAATATTAGCAATTGCATTTCTCCACTGCATTGAAGTCAGCTTCATGGCTTGCTTTTGCCAATGAATTGTGATTAAAAAAAAACTTTGAACCAGTTTTAAAAAAGAACAGTCTTCAGTTCCTTTTAGTAGTAATCCAGATTTCTCTATCATCTTGGATCCCAGAGCAAATTTTGTTAAAATTTATTATATTTTTATTCTATACAACTTTTATTGATTACCTTACTAGAAAAATGTATATATTAAAAAGTACATATACTTATATATAAAATGTATCCATGTCTATATGTCACATAGATATATGAACAACTCTCATTGCCACTATGAAGTCTTCCTAAATGGCTTTTATCCCATGCAGAATTTATTCTCATTAGAATGAACTATACTTTCATTTATATCTCATACTTGATTTATATGTATCAACCTCCTTTACTAGTTTGTGAAACACTTTAATAAAAACATCAGGACATTTACATTTATTTTATTTTTGTTTACCTTATTTTTATATTCCAATTGCCTAACAAATGTGTTTTTATGTTACCATTGCCTAACACATGTGTTCTTATATGTCTATATGTGTATGAGTATATACATATACATATATATGCAATATATATACATATATACACAGTGCATGTATTGTATGTGTGTTGCTGATGTAGACCAAATCTAACTTTTAAGCCTAATATCTTAGTATATTCACATGTCCTTTTAAAAATCCACACTCCTATATTCTAGCCACAAAGCAAAGATGCTAAAGTTTTTATATTGAAATACCATCCCCATCTAGAAAGTCCTATTCACGTATTCCCCTTTTCCCACTTCAATGCTACCTTTTTACAAAGTAATGCTCTCCTTTCTTTTTTAAATTTTATTTTTTTTAATTTTAAAGATGTGGGGTACAATTCAGGGATAGGCATACAAATGTTCATTATGCATGTACCCTTGTTGATGAGGTGTGGCCCCCCTCCCTGGCAGATTCCCACTCTCCCCAATCCTGCAATATTCTCCTTTCAAAGCCAAGTTCAACTCTCATCACCCCTTTGAAGGCTTCCTAAATACCTTTTATCCCATATAAAATTTATTCTCATCAGAATAAACTATTCTTTTATTATTTTTATTATTTATCAACCTCTTTTACTAGTTTGTGAAATACTTCAATAAAAATATCAAGACATTCACATTCATTTTGTTTTTGTTTACCTTCTTTTTATATTTCTATTGCCTAACAAATTATATGGTACATATTTAAGTCTCTACAACTAGAACTACAAAATTCTGATGAAAGAAATTATGGATAGATACAAACAAATGGAAAAACATGACATGTTCATGGATTGAAATAATCAATACTGTTAATATATCATACTGCCCAATGCAATCTACAGATTCAACACAATTCCTGTTAAATTATCAAAATAATTGCTCACAAAATCAGGAAAGTCCATTTTAGAATCTGTATATAACCAAAAAGAAGCCCACATATTGAAAGCAATCCCAAGCAAAAAGAATAAAGCAGGAGGCATCAAGAATAAAGCAGGAGGCACCTGACTTGAAATTATGCTAAAGTATATAATAAAAAACACAGCATGATATTAGTACAAAAGCAGACACAAAGATCAGAATAGGGAGTCCAGAAATAAAGCCACTCACTTACAGTCTATTGATCTTCAACAAAGTTGACAAAACAATGGGGAAAGGACACCCTATTCAATAAATGGTGCTGGGAAAATTGTTTAACCGTATACAGAAGAATGAAGCTGGAGTCCCACCTCTCACCATATACAAAAATTAGCTCAAGATGGATTAAAGATGTAAATGTAAGACCTGAAATGTCGGTGACCAGCACTGACTAAGGGTGGGTTAGGACCCGCACCGGAGAATCAGGAGACGGCGAGAAGACCACTCAGAGGCAGTTCTTCTGGGAACAGTCTGATCAGGACTGGAGCCGATTTTATTCAAACCTTTTCCAACTTATATACCATTTTC
>NW_007252251.1:1380979-1428633 GCF_000164805.1 Carlito syrichta | reverse complement strand
GTAAGATCCCTTGGGAACGTTACCAACTAAGACAGAGGACAGGCCAGCGCTGCTTGTATTCCCAATGACGGGTAAGGAACATTTCTGCAAGGGACAACTAAGACAGGCATTTCTCTCGTTCATAAAACAAAAAAGGGGGGAGATGTGGAGAGCGCGGCCTGAGCCAAGATGGCGCCCGGGACCTCTGCCAAGTCCCATGATTAGGCGCATGATATACCGCCGGGCCCTCCTTCACTGCGCACCGCGCAAGCGCAACGCTGCAGAGCCTATGAACTGCTGACACGCTGGTACGGGACTTGTGGGTGGAGACCAAGGGATATAAGTACGGGACAACGGGGAAGAGAGAAGAAGCTGGCATGGTGTAAAGGCTGAATAAACCGCTTTGAGAAGAACACGTTGTTGTTGCCTCCTTCCTGCTGGTCAGGGGTGAGCGACAATAACGCAGTCCTAATCTCCATGGCTTAGAACTAGAATAGGCAATCAGACAAGGGCTCAATGAAATACAGGCAATAGTCTGAAAAGAAGTTAATTACACCTCAGTACCTTTTTTTTGTTTGCCTCTGGGAGAATTCTCTGTGTGTTTGCTACATGGAAAGACTTGTATTGTTTCAATCAAGACATCTGCAACTCAAAGTGCGGGTGACTATGATTGCAATGGGGTGAGGAGAGAGGCAGAGGAGACATCAGTAAATGTGGACACACCATGAAGTTTAATTAAAATTTCACTTTGGTCAGAAACTGTGTGGTCTATGGTCATTCCAGTCACACCAACAACCTGCTTGTTCTCCCATAGCGTTCATGCCCTTCACTCCATAAACCTCAACTTTGTTATAAATCTCTATATATTCTTACATCTTCATCTATTCATATTTATGAGGGAGACACACACACACCAAAAGAAACCCCAGAACTATCTTTTGGAGGGCGGGCTCCTTGTAGTATAGGCTTCTACTGGTAGGTAAGTGTTCTAGGAACCCGTTGGCATCAGTGTACGAGCTAACGTTGTTGTGAGAGACTGTACTTTGGAAGAAATGTCCCAAGTTGTGTCAAACAGGTGACTGATTTTTCCACCATGACAATGCACCTGCCCACACCACACTGAGTGTTTAGCAGTTTTTGACCAAAACTGGCATGTCCTCTATGTTCCACTCTCCTTATTCACCTGATCTTGCCCCGAATGACTTTTTTTGTTTGTTTGTTTTCCCGGATGAAAAAAGTCCTCAAAGGGAAACGTTTTGCCAACGTGGAAAAAGTGCAACAAAAAACAACAGAAGCACTAAAAGGCAATAAGTAGACAAGTTTAAAAACTGTTTTGAGCAGTGGAAAAAGCATTTCGATAAGTGCATTGCATCAAACAGAGTATTTTGAAGGTGACTGAGGTTTAGACATGTAAGAATAAATACACAATTTTTTATAAATAAATTTTGTTTTGGGGGACATCTTCCTTCATACGTTTCAGCGTAGGTTTATATACCTCTGCTGGCTCTTAAGTACCTCGAAGTCAACCTTTATCTCTAAAGTATTCTCTCTCCTTCTGCCCTGGATTACGCTATGATTTGTGGCTTTGAATATGTGTTATTGACTAAGCTGTCTACATTTTAAAGTCTCAGAGAATTATTTATGAGAAGAGTGAAAATGCTATGGATATGTGTGACTATCAACATGACTATGAAGGAAGAGTCTGGCTAACATGTTTGTGTTCTTATTTACATGTAGGGAATGTCATTTTTGAGGACAACACTACCAATTTTCATAGCCTTTATTCACTGGTTTATAAAAAAAATTTGTCAAGTGGCTGAGTATTAAACTTAGCAAAATTTAGAAAAGAAAATGGAAATTCAAAATATTAAGAAGCCAATGACTTCTTTGTACTTTTGCTTTAAACTCAATTATTTTATTAATCAGTACAACAGTTACCTGTGTTGCATAGTAAACTACCCCAAAACTTTGGGGCTTAAAATTATAATAACTTTTTAGTTTATCATACTGAGTTGGCACTTTGGGCTGGACTCAACGGGATGGTTCTTCTGATCTCTGCTGGGCTCATTGTGCCTCTGTGGAAGGCGGCCATGTTGGTGGTGGGGGAGGGGAGGTGAATGCACCAGCACAGCATGGCCTTTGCTATATTTTATGGGTCAAAGCAAATGACATGGCAGCTCAAATTCAGGCACCTCTTGGTGAGGGGAGCTGTCAAGCCACTTTGCAAAGGTGTAAGAATGGGAGTATTTGTAGGCAATTGACAAGTCTTTTTTTAATTAAAATAATATATATTCATGATAAAATGCTCAAACAGTTCAGAAGGACATCCCCTGGTATTCCAGCTTCTCACTGTATTTTCATATATGCATACATATATATCATTCCAAAAAATTTATGTACATGTACGTATATACAACTTTTCCCCCTCATAAATGAGATTTTAGTATGTATACTGCTCTGCAATTTGCTTTTTACTCAACAGTTTATTTGGAGGTGTCATTTCTTAATATTACTTATAGATCTAACTTGTGGTTTTTTCATAGTGGTATACCATTCCATCATATGAATGTTCTATAATTTATTTAAACAGTTCCTATGCACAGTTAGGTTCTTTCTTTCTTTCTTTCTTTCTTTCTTTCTTTCTTTCCTTCCTTCTTTCTTTCCTTCCTTCCTTCCTTCCTTCCTTCCTTTCTCTTTTATTCTCTGCTATTACAAACTCTTGTAGACTGAATTGTGTCCCCATCAATTTCAGATGTTAAAACCCTAACCCTCAGTACTTAGAATGTGACTGTATTTGGAAATAGGATCTTTAAAGAGGTAATTACATTAAAATGAGTTTAGAATGTGCTCTAATCTAATCTTACTGGTATCTTTATAGGAAGAAGAGATTAAGACACTCGGAGAGATACCAGGGGCTCCTACACAGAGAAAAGACCATGTGAGGACACAACAATAAGGTAGCCTTCTGCAAGCCAGAGAAAGAGGCCTCAGAGGAAATCAAATTTGCCAACACCTTGATCTTGAACTCAACATGTGGCATTTTTTTGTGGTTGTCTGAGAACACTAATACACATAAAAAAATGTTACATGGAACACTATTTAACTTACAGCTTTCTTTATGTGTGTGATGGCTTGTGGAATTTTATTTCTCAGATGTAGAAATGCTGGGTTAGAGGTTCTGTGCCTACTTTATTTAACCAGCTCCCTATAAATTGCACTAATTTATATTTCCACCAACAGTGCAACAAAAGAGTAATTTTTCCATACCCTTGCTAATAACAGTTTTCATCTCTGCCAGTCTGATAGGTATAAAATGGTGTCTTACTGCCATTTTAACTTTCATCTCTTTAATTACAGGTTGAGTCCCCTTTATAAGAAAATATTTGGGACCAGAAATGTTCCAGATTTCAGATTTTTTAAAATTTTGAAATATTTGCAGATACATAATGGGATATTTTGGGTACGGAGTCCAAGTATAAACTTAAAGTTTATTTCTGTTTCATATACATCTTATACACATAGACTGAAGGTAATTTTATATACTATTTTAAATAATTTTGTGCATGAAATGAAGTTTTGACTGTGTTTGGACTGCAACTTGGCACATGGGGTCAAGTGTGAAATTTTTTGCCTTTGGCATCATGTCAAAACTCAAAAAGTTTTGGATTTTAGAGCATTTCAAATTTCTGATATTTTTGTAGTTGAGGTGCTTAACATATAACAGAGAGTAAGTTTATTTTTAGACAGCGGTTCGTTTGTATTTTTTCCTGTGACTGTCCTATTCATGTTATTTTCTCATTGTTATTTTGCTCTTTTTTGCTGTTGATTTATAAAAGCTCTTGATATATTAAGAAAACTAGCACCCTCTCTGTCATATGTATTTAAGATGTTTTCCTGTTGTCCTGTGCTTTTCAGATGCTTATTTATGTTATGCTTTATAGAATTTCAGTGTTTTTATCCCATCAGAATTTCTCTCTCTTTATTTTTTTTTTATTTTTGGTTTTATGTTATTTTTAGGAACTCTTTCTTTACTTCATGATTATTTTGAAAAAAAATTTTTTTGGTTATTTTCGCTTTTTACAGTTAAATTTTTGCAATATCTGAAAATCAATGGTTTTCTTACAAACATACATAACAATTATTATTTCTCCTCATAAGTGAAGTGTAACAAAAGCAAGAATTAGGAAGTCAAAATTTGAAAGTAAGCCTTGTCTCTGACATTACTGCTGCCTCGAGCACTAGTCTTCAAGCTGCTGCCTTTTCTATAAAATGTAGATCAAGATAATATATCTCAAAGGAACTTTGTGGGGTTTAAATCTGATTTGCAAATGAAAGAAATTTGTAAACTAAAAATTATATAATAGCTAACTATAAGTAACATTTATTGATGATTGGAATTAGTAATTATATATATATAATTACTACTAATAATAACATATATGTTAGTTATATACTACTAATAATAACATATATTTATATATATATGCTATTGACTAAACACTTGTCTCTCCAAAATTCACATGTTGAAGCCCTAACCCCCAGTGTGTTGATTATAAGAGGTGGGCCTTTGGGGGGTAATTAGGTTTGGATGAGATCATAAGGATAGAACCCCCATGGTGGGATTAATTCCCCTATAAGAAGAAAAGACATCAGCGCTTCCTTTCCAGTCATCTGCAAGGTTAGAATCAGGCCATCACCAAAACCCAACCATGCTGGCACCCTGATCTTAAACTTTCAAACTCCAGAGCTGTGAGAAAGAAATGTTAGTTGTTTAAGTTGCCCAGACTTTTGTTATAGTAGCCCAAGTAGACTAATACAACATTACTTGAATTTATTCCTTGGATTCAACGTTGCCAAGGGCATGTTAAAAGTGTAGGAACAGGCTTGGTGTAAGAGTTTGAAAGGAATTATTCACTAATGGGCAATGCCTATCTCAGTGCCTGTTTGACTCTGACTATCATGTGTAGAAAGTGCTTGGAATCAGGATGATAAATTGAGGAAAAGTTATGTTTTATCCTGCAGTCTGCCACTAGAGAATAACATTTTGTGTCAACATGAGCCAAATGACCCAAATGATTAAACTTCAAATTATAAAAATCATCATCAAAAGCTAAGTGGTTTTGCTACCAATTCAATACTTCAAAGATTAGTAAATTATAGAAATAAAAGTTGAAAAAGTTCATCAGGGTAGATGAAAGATAATTTTCCAATACATGGAAGGCTGAGGCGGAAAGATTGCCTGAGCCCAGCAGGTGAAGGCTGTGGGGGCCGTGAGTGTGCCACGGCACTCTAACCTGGGCGACGAATGAGACTCCAATTCAAAAAAATTAAAAAAAGATTTTAAAAAATTGACTCAGTTTAGCTGACTTAAAGATTGTCCTGGTATTTTCTACTTTATGCAGCTAAAACAAATACATGAACATTTGCTGTTTTTGTATTTGGAGTTGGCCTCTAGCTTCATACAATGAGTTGTCACTATGAACTGAGAGTTCTGGGCTTTATAACATGGTTAAAAAAGATGGGCTCCGGGTGCTAGCTTGGAATATAAAAACTCATCGCATGGTGCTGGATGCATTTTCTTATTTTAAGTAAGATCTGTTTTGGCTCTTATTCAGCCTTGAAGAGAAAACAGAAGTTCGACGGTAATAAAAATAAAATTGGCTTCAGTTTTTCCCTTTCCATCTAGGCTGGAGAATGGCCTGGTCACTACAGCAACTGGACTTAACAGATGCAACAGCCAACTGCAGCCCCTTGGACATATCGGCATGGAGCTGCTGGCCTCGGGGCCTCGTAAGGTGGTCGGGAAACTTGAGTGGTGCAGACACCTCCACTTTCAACGGCCATAAGCCCAGGCATTCTAGGGTCTATGCAGCTCCAGGGAGAGAGACTCCGGCCCACGAAATGAGGGCACAGTCTCTTTACCTATCCCGTTCTCTGCTGCTCTCTTCTCCTACTTGTTTTGCTAGCACTGGGGAGTGCCTGGCTCCTCCCTTTCTCCTGGGAGGAAACGAAGTCCATTCCAAAATGACACGCTTGTCTATCATTTTCTCCAAAGAGCTCAAACCATATTTTTAAAAGTTTTTTGTTTGCGTAGCTCTTGGAAAGATAGATGACAAATATTAAGTGTGCAAATAAGAAACGCTCTAGGAAAAGACCATCCAGGGATTTCCTGTGAGAGAAAAGTTCCAGAACTATACTGAAATGTTTAGATTTTGTTTGACATGATGTCCCTTTTACAAAATTCCTGGAAAAGTAGTCTTTGTGTTCCTGAGTCTAAAAACCACCCAAAAACCAATACTTTTTTTACAAATTAAAAATTGGAGTAGTAAGCATAAAGACAGGCTCCTAGATATTGTACTGAACTTTCAGATTTTTTTTTTTTTTTGAATTGTATCTCACTCTGTCACCCAGGCTGGAGTGCAGTGACACAATTACGGCTCACTGCAGCCTCAAACTCCTGGGCTCAGGCAATCTGTCTGCCTCTGCTTCCTGAGTAGCTAGGACTACACCTGGCTAATCTTTTTTATTTTCTCCATAAAGACGAAGTCTCACCACCTTGCCCTGGCTGATCTCAAACTCCTGGGCTCAAGTGATCCTCCCGCCTCAGACTGCCAGAGTGCTAGGATTACAGGCATGAGCTACCGTGCCCGGCCTGTACTTCCAGAATTTTTAATGGGATTTGGGCAAAGGATGGATGTTATGGTGTTTGTTTTCTTATTTTTTTTAAAAGACACAAATTAATAAAAACAACTCAATGATTTATAAAGAGTTATTTTTGAAATAAATTAGGTAGTAGTGTGTGTGTAGAAGGCATTGAGTTTTGATGACCATTAAGTGAAATAGGGAAAGATTGAGAACTGGCTGACACACAAGATTTGTGGGACTGTCTAAGCCCAACTGGAAGCCATGGTCACAACTACCTGCTATTTTTGTGAGTCACATTAGAGAGCTTAGATGAGTGCAGTCATCAAAGAAGTTACACCTTCTGCTTAACTCTGCTAAAAATAGACCATAGCCAGTTCTTCCTGGACTATAGAAAAACTTAGTTTGTTCTTTGGATCATTTTAATGAAGTGATTTTTCAGTTCATGTTTTTTGGCACTATCCTAATTGCTAATAAAAAGAATTTGAAAAGGGACCCTTCTAAATATATACCATTAGCTCCTAAATACACATCAGCATCTGAGAGAAACTCCCATTGGCCCTCTGTGATGAATTTGTTTATGTCTATGTCTACGTAATAGCCATAAAATGACCTTGAAAGTAATTATCTAGACTCTGGAATCAAAGTGTCCTTTTTTAATATGTAAACTACATCCACTGAGCCAGACAATCTCAGTAGTCTTAGATGTCTTGTAAGCAGCCCACACAGAAATTCTAGAACAGTCTTGGTCATCTAAGAAAACAGTCCTAGAAGTAGAAATAGAGAGAAGCACTTTTGCAAATGGATGCATTGAGACTTGTTTGATTCTAATTAAATCATTCAATCTTTCTAGATGTCAGTGTCTAAGATTCCTTTCTGCTTTAATAGACTCAGGTTCACAATCCCCCCACATTCAACACTTTAGTTCTGAAATTATTACTGAGTAAATTGGATGAGTTAGTTATGTTCTGTAGTGGTGGGGGTAAAAATACTGAAAAATCAGATATGGACCCTGACTTCCAGGGTTGTGTGTCAGACAGTAAAATAACGATGCAGACAGAAGGCACCAAAGACGGCAGAGAGAGTACTGTGATCAGAAAAATAAGTTTTTAAATGTAATTTCCAAAAAGCAGGTTAGATTTGAATTTAAAAGGATTAAATGCAATGCAGTCTTCCTCACTTAATCTCTCTCCTCCGCTTTGGCATATTTACCTTTCCAGTGCCTTTCCTTCTGCTGACATTAATCTGCCCAGTCCTGTCCATTCTTTGAAAACTTCCAGGGATTTTTACGCCAGTTCTCCATGACAGATCATAGAACACACATACAGAGTGTATTCACTAAGTGGTAACTTGTTCTGAGTTGCTACTAAAAAGAGACACGTGCACATATAAAAAATAACAAACTTCTAGATGATGGGAAAAATGATCACTGTGTGCTATTATGGATTCAGTAAGAACAGGTCATAGCATACTGACTTCTTTCTTTAGTCAGCAAAATTGACAGAAGGATAAAATATAGACATGCAGGAAAAATCCACACAGAATTTTTTTTTTTTTTGAGTTGGAGTCTCACTCTGTTGCCCAGACTGGAGTGCCGTGGTCGCTCCCGGCCACCGCAGCCTCGACCTGCTGGGCTCCGGTGATCCTTCCGCCTCAGCCTTCCAAGGAGCTGGAACTACAGGCGTACACTACCACGCCCGGCTCATTTTTTGATTCATTGTAGAGATGAGGTCTTGCTGCCCAGGCGGGTCTGGAACCTGCGGGCTCAGGCAATTCACTCACCTCAGCCTCCCAAAGGCGCGGGATTACAGGCTGAGCCACTGAGCCCGGCGAATTTTTTTAAACAAGTAATGTCTGGAAGAAAGTTCAGTTAAATGGATCGTTTTTTTGAACAGTTATGCTCAATGAGCATTCATCAATTGATGGGAAGTTCTATTCAAGTACAGAATACCCTATCCTCAGCTCTACCCTGCTCTACATTTTAATCAAGGAGCTGAATTAAGTTTGTTATATTATTAGTTTGTTAAATGTTCAGATGCTTTGAGGCTAGGGAGAATAACATTTTATTTTCAGAATATGAGAGACTTTTCAGACACTCGAAGGAAGAAAGGAATCTAATATTGAATGTTACAGAGATAAAGTCCTGTATTTTAGAGCAAAAACTAAACAAAGGATGGATGAGTTACGGCATGGAAAGGGTTAATGATTTAGAGACTTTAGTTGATCATTGATTCTTTGTTATCAGAGGTGCACTATGGCTCATAAGTAAGTCAACAAGCTCAGAGAGCAGGTAAACAAAGGCGTTAGAAGTTCCAATTCATTCTCCTCTGGGCTTTTTATAGACTGCTCCTAAAGTGTTTTTTGTGGGCAGTATATTTTCAAAGTGGGTAAATCAGGCTAAATTTAGTGGAATATCACCTGAATGGTTGAAGAAACTGCAGATAATTTGATTTAAAAAGAAAGTTTTCAGGAGTGAGGAAAAGAGGAGAGGAGAGACATGCGTGTTACAGTTGCCTTGAAATATATACTCGTATGTTCTCTTTGGATTCAAGGTATAAAAGGAGGCCCAGAAGATAAAAAATAACAGACAACATAATCATTGGGCAAAAATGTTTGAAAGCTCGACTACGTTGCTTTGTGGGAGTAGGAAGTTTTCTTCCTGGAAATGATGTGAGCATCATTGGGGATTTGAACCAACAGCATTCAGGGTAGTATCTACTGGGAGATAATTCTCCATGGACCTCTGAGATAATTCTCCATGGACCTCTCATGTTTCTGCATGTTTTGTGAACAGAGTTACTGTGTTTTGATCATAATTTAATCTTGATTAAGGTATGGTAAGGCTCAAAGACAAAGCTGCCTTGAAAGCGCAGAAGTTTATTATACTCACAGGTCCCTAAGGGAAAAATACAGCATGCCATGAAGGCCACATTCAGAAAGACCAGGATCAGTCGTGGGGGGTGGGGTATGAAAAGTGGAGGCAAGTGCCTTATAGTAGTTTCTGTATGAAGGAGGTGAGACAAGAAAAGCCGCTCTGGGATTGGTCAGCTATATTTAAAAGTGACCCCGCAAAAATTCATGCTGGGCTAAGGCTGCAGGGTGGTCAGGTTCCCAGTTGTTTACCTAAAGTATTGACCTTCATCTTGAAGGTGTTATTTCTGTCATTCAAGTTACAGAAACTACAAAACATGGTTAATACAGATTGCCTTCGCTCAGAACTATCTTTTTAGGTCTGTTTATGCAGAAAACAGCCTTGAAAGTTAGATACAGTGTTTCCTTCCAGAGCAGGGTGTGGATGTGTTTACTGTTTGATAGAATAAAGATAACATCTCCTTTCATAGCAAAGGGCAAGCCAGGTTACTGCCCATGATAAAATATTTGGGTTCCCTAAGCTTAAGATTTCTCTCCTCTTATGCTTCCACAGCACATGCAGGTATCTTTTGACCATCTTTGCATTGCTTTGTGGAAACTGGGGCTCAGGAAACAAGAGCAAATCTGGTACTTTACAGCTACTTCTGTGAGTAATCAATTACCCTTTGCCTATGGCTTCTGCCAAATCCAAAAAACTGTCACTGGCTAACTTGTTAGATGGCAGATAGGATACATTTTGAGACCCTTCACAGTTCTTGACAATGCTTTATGATTCCATAATCCTGTAATTTTTTAAAAATCTGGAGACAATGCTTTAGTGCAAACAAGGTATTCTAATGGTGAGAATTCCAGTGCCTGGTAGTATGACAGAGAAGTGACTATGAGTCGGTAGGACTTTGAAGAGTCGATTGGGACAAATTTCATGGACTACCATCTGTTCAACCTCTGTCAGTTCGGGTTCAATGGAAAATCTTCAGTATGTCATTGATGGGGGGCAGAAATGCAGCCACTTTCCGGGGCAATTGTGATATTTCAAACTTCTAACAACCAAAGATACCCTGTTTTGAAAATGTGAGGTAACCTGTAGTGTATTTTAATACATACAATAATTGGTTGTATCATGCAAGGTTCCTCTTATTTTATATCACAGTGTCCCAAAAATGTATGAAAGTTTATCAGCAAACACCTATTAATTTTATTATCAACATGGATTTTGTTTGTTTTCCATAAGACCTTCCCACTGGTGTGACTAAAACAGTCGAACTATAGTGTATTTTTTTTAAACATATCATTTCTATTTGGAAATGCAGTCATAAAGAATGATTTATTTCCCTGAAGTTCCAGCAGTTGTAGCAAGACTGTTGCCCAGTTATTTTAACAAGTCTTTGCAACTAATTTTTACAAGCATTTTACCAAGTTAAAGACTGTAAAATGCCGTATGTATTTGGGAATTCATGTGTATGTTGACTTGCGTGTACCATGTGTATATGGTGAAGTGAATTCACTCTCGGGATTCTGCAGGATGTCATTGGCTAGGTGATAGAGAGCTACAGTGAGTGTCAAACCTACCAACTCATTCCACATCTCACATTAGTGGGTTTAGGACCGATGCTTCCTCCAAGCTTGCTCTCCAGTAAAGGAAAGTAGCTGGTATAATACCCAGACTAGAATGGGAGGAAGGAGTGCTGGATCTCTGTGTGGACATGTTGACAGTGTGTGTCAAATGGGTGTCTGTCATAGGAATACCTCTGGTCTATGACACACCACTGCCTGTACCAAAAAGCCTGAATAATTTAACAGGAAGAAAGTTTGCTCATTGAAAGATTTGTATTTAGGGTGGGAAATTTGCCTTTATTCTTTATTTGTAAAAATATATTCTGAGAATGAAGCATAGGGAAGAACTTTACTTTTCACATTCCCTGCTAGATTTTTTTCCCCTTATATTTCAGAAAATATTGGTGGGGGGTGGATGGAAACTGATAGCATCTGTTTAATTGATTGGCTTATGTTTGGACCATTTTAAAGAGAAAAGGACCTACTTATCTCATGTACAGAAAACTTCATAGTTACTGGAAACAGCAATATTTAGGTAACCTATTAGAAGCGGGAAGGAATCCATGCTTACATTCGTTAACTCAACAGAATTGGCCCTGGTTTATTCTATTGATCTTGTAAACCACGTGAAGATCAGCTAGAATTTCACATCAGGCATCAAGTGAACAATCAATCTCAAAAGACCCAGGCAAAAAGGACACATTTCATTAATAACTTTTAGAAAACACACTTTTAAAAGGTGACAAAATAGTTGTCTTAAACCAGCAGCCATTGTTATACTTAATGATGCACTATTAATGGCAGTCTCATTAAAAACCAGAACAACTTAAGAATATTTACCCTAACGCTTGTACTTGTCTGTGTTCTTGGATTTGTAGCCTATGCAATAAGAGAGGAAAAAAGTATAAAAGTAATAAATTGGAATAAAGGCAACAACATTGTTGGTTTACTTTCTGCCATCTCTTCTCCTAAGTTTATAAAATCAAACATGACTAGAGAAAAGCAAATAGTCGTGATGACTGGTCTTAATTAAAAATTTTGGTCACTAATTTTAGGTGGTAGATTAATGCAGCCCCTCCAATATTCATTATTAAACTATGCCATTTACCTTTCCACCTTTCTAGATGACTATTCATACTTTCTGCTTGTCCTCAAATTTCTAATACCTCCTTCCCATCCTCATTATCAGGCTGTTATATCACCAAACTGAAGCAATCACAAGACAAGGTCCCTTGATCACTTTACTGGCCTTCTTGCATATGTGACTACGTACTCTTTGTTCTTTTCTATTATTATTTATGAACTGGCCATGTTCTTAGTCAAAGTCAAACCTGTCGTTAGGGTATTAGACTCCATAGATTCTTTCCCCCTCCATAATAGTGTTCTCATCATTCTCTTCTTGTATTACTTTTTTTTCTGTTTGTTTTTTGTTTATGTTTCTAAATTAGTCTTATAAGTATAGAAATAGGCCGTTTTCTCCCATTTAAAAATTATCTCAATTAGGAAGTTCAATATTGTAAAGATGTTAATTATCTCCCAAACTGATTTAAATTTATTAATCTAAATCAATTATCAATTTATCCATCTAAATTGATTGAAATTCTCCTCAAATTAGCTACCAGTCTAAAAAATATTAATATTGTGTGTGTGTAAAGTGATGCATCTAATGTTTTAGGGAATTGCATAGGACTGAGAGTAACTTCAGGAAAAACAGAGTTGGGTGAATTACTATTGAATATTAGAATATATTATAAAGTTACAAGAGTATCCTTCAAGATGAACAGAGATGCATGAATTACATAATGGTTATTAAGGTTGACTATAATGTTACAACATTTATTTTAATGCTATAAAAAGTAATCTCCCAGAATAACAGAGCTGGAAGAATTACCTGACTAAATATTATGCCTTATTATAATTTAGGCAAATTAAGAAGGTGGAGCTATTTGTGTAAGAACAGACAGGCTAATGAAACAGAACATAAAATACAGACAAATATATATTGGTTATTTGATTTTTGACAAAAGTAATACTGCATCATATAAAAGGCTCTTTCTGTAAATGGTGTTGGATCGATTGGAGATTCATAATTTTTAAAATGACTTCTACCTCACACCATATATTAAGTCTCTTCCAGATGGCATGAACTCTTTTCCATTTCAGTTAATAGAGACTTTATCCTTCCAGTTGCTCAGACCAAAAATCTGGAATTCATCCTGATTCTTCTTTTTCTCTCTCATTTCACACTGAATACATTAGCAAATCCTTGCAGGTCTTTAAAAGCTTTGGCCTACAGCTTCAATCTTCATTTGATGAAAGTCAATTCTAGGCATACTTTCCTGTCACTTCTGCTCCGACGGCTTCTCAAGTAGAGAAACAGGAGGCAAGCAAATATTCGTGGGGATGGTCTACAGGTGTCCTCAGGGTGAATCAAGGCTGTAACTCTGCTTTACTTCGCAACAAGTCTCCTTGTTTCCACCCTCCGAAATTTATTCTCAGCACTGAATCTAAGCCCTCTTGTCACTTTCATGCCCCAAATCGTCCATCTTCCAAAATCACTACAAGTCAAAACTCCAAAGTCTTGCGATGATCCATAAGAACCTCCACAATCTGGTCCTTTATTTCACTTTATTTCACTTTATCTTACTTATGACTACTCTTTTTCTGATTTGCTCTGACCTTTTCCTGAAAAAGTCACCTTTTTTTTTTTTGAGTTAGAGTCTCACTCCCTCACCCAGACTGGAGTACAGTGGCACACTCATGACCACCCCAGCGTTGACCTGCTGGGCTCCAGCCATCTTTCCATCTCAACCTTCCAAGTAGCCAGAACTACAGGCATGCATCACCACACCTGGCTAATTTTTTATTTATTGTAGAGATGAGGTCTTGCCAAGTTGCCCAGATTGGTCCCAAACCCTCGGGCTCAGGCAGTCCTCTCACCTCGGCCTCCCAAAGTGCTGGGATTACAGGCTTGAGCCACTGCGCCCATCCAAAAGTCACCTTTTTTAGTGAGGCCTTCAACTCGAAAATTTCAGCACCCACCCTTGTCATTTTTTTCTTTTTCTTTTTTTTTCTTTTGAGTTGGAGCCTCACTCTGTCGCCCAGACTGGAGTGCAGTGGCCGCTCCCGGCCACCGCAGCCTCGACCTGCTGGGCTCTGGCGATCCTTCCACCTCAGCCTTCCAAGTAGCCGGAATTACAGGCATGGGCTACCACGCCCGGTTGATTTTTTGATTTATTGTAGAGATGAGGTCTCGCTGCCCAGGCAGGTCTCGAACCCGCGGGCTCAGGCAATCCACTCACCTCAGCCTCCCAAAGGCACGGGATTACAGGCTGAGCCACCAAGCCCGGCCACCCCTGTCATTTTATGTATCTCTTCTTTGCTCAATTGTTCTTCCTTTGCCCTAAGCACTATCTATCCTAGCTTGAATATTATTTTTCAAGATCTGATTTATTGTTCTTTTCCCTTGATGGAAACACAACCATCATAATCTGCTTTGCGTTTTTTGTTGTTGTTGTTTTGGTCTTTTGTTTTATTGTCTGTTTTTCCAGTACTGTACTCCCAATGCTTAGAAAGTTTGGCTGGCACATAGTAGATGTTTATTTGTCAGTGAATGAATATCTTAATTTGTAGAAAATGAATTACTTTTGAGAAAACCCAAGATAACCCAAGAATTAACACAATGATATGTTTATAAGAAGCAGTTATACTTCATTTAGAAAAATAAAAAGACAAGCTTAGCCAAGAATATTTGGAGGCAAAAAGTGAAAAATAAGTTTTGAAAGAAAGAGTGGCTGGAAAAGAACTCCTTTAATAGATATTAAAACTTTATATAAAAATTTTAATGTGGTACTATAATCAATAGATTGATGTAACAGGATATATAGGGTTGGTGTTGATTGCAATATATATAAGAACCTAATACATAATTGAAGAAGCCTCTTAAATAAATGGGAAAAACATATTTGAACCAGTATTTCTACTCTCTGGAATTCATTTTTAACAATTAACACGGGAGAAAGTAAACATTTCCTGAATAAATAAACTTATCACAGCATTATTTAAAATAGCAAGAGGTCAGAAATAACTAATCCTCCTGTAACAAAGCAGAGTGATTAAATAAACTATAGCAGATCCATACAATGAATGACACATTTGGTAATTTTTATTGATAGAACAAGTACTTATAAAAAAAGTTTCAAAAAACTACATATCCGATATAATCATAAATATATATAAGCCATAAATACATTTGCAAATAATACATATAAAATGACTGCAAGAATATACATCAAAATGTTATATCTATGTTTCAATAAATGACAAAATATGGAGTGCTTAAATCTGTTAATTAAGAAGGACTGAAAGAGGAATTACATGGAACCTTCCAGAACGCCCAATGAGAGGCGGAGGAGGAGTGGTTGCTCTCCCATGCCAGCCTCAGCCCACTCACTGCCTATAGAAAATGGTGAAAGAAACCACTTACTCTGATGTTTTGAGGGTCAAACCCAATGCCACTCATGAAGAACTGAGAAAGGCTTATAGGAAGCTGGCCTTGAATTACCACCCTGATAAGAATCCAAATGAAGGAGAGAAGTTTAAACAGATTTCTCAAGCTTAAGAAGTTCTTTCTGGTGAAAAGAAAAGGAAATTATATGGCAAAGGGGAAGAACAGGCAATTAAAAAGGGTGGAGTAGGTGGCGGTGTTAGCTTCCCCCATGGACATCTTTGAAATGTTTTTGGGAGGAGGAGGTAGGGCATGGAGAGAAAGGAGAGGTAAAGATGTCGTGCATCAGCTTTCAGTAATTTATACAATGGTGCAACAAGAGAGCTGACTCTGCAAAAGATGTGATTTGTGACAAATGTGAAGTCAGAGGGGGCAGAAAGAAGTGGTGGAGTGCTGTCCCAATTGCCAAGGTCCTGGAATGCAAACAGGAATTCATCAGATGGGACTTGGAATTCCAATTCAATCTGTGTGCATGGAGTGTCTGGGTCATGGGGAACGGATTAGTCCTACAGATGGATATAAAGGCTACGATGGAAGACAGATAGCTCAGGGGAAGAAGATTCTAGAAGTTCATATTGACAAAGGCATGAAAGATGGCCAGAAGATAACATTCAATGGTGAAGGAGACCAAAAACCAGAATTTGTGCTAGAAGATGTTATCATTGTGTTAGATCAGAAGGAGAAGACCTTTTTTTCTTTTTTTTTTGAGTTGGATTCTCACTCCGTCGCCCAGACTGGAGTGCAGCGGCCGCTCCCGGCCACCACAGCCTCGACCTGCTGGGCTCCGGCGATCCTTCCGCCTCAGCCTTCCGAGTAGCCAGAATTACAGGCACGCGCTACCACGCCCGGCTGATTTTTTGATTTATTGTAGAGATGAGATCTCGCTGCCCAGTGGGTCTCGAACCCGCGGGCTCAGGCAATCCACTCACCTCAGCCTCCCAAAGGCGCGGGATTACAGGCTGAGCCACTGAGCCTGGCTGAGAAGACCTTTTCATGTGTGTGGATATACAGCTGGTTGAAGCATTGTGTGGCTTCCAAAAGATAACATCTACTCTTGACAACCAAACCATAATCTTCACCTCTCATCCAGGTCAGATTGTCAAGCGTGGAGAGATCAAGTGTGTGCTAAATGAAGGCACGCCAATTTATCACAGACCATATGAAAAGGATCACCTCATCACCGAATTTAAGGTGAACTTTCCTGAGAAGAGCTTTCTCTCTCCTGATAAACTCTGTTTGCTGGAAAAACTCCTAGCTGAGAGAAAGAAAGTGAAAAAGGCTGATGGAATGCATCAAGTAGAACTGATGGACTTTGATCCAGTCAGGCACAACTACAATGGAGAAGCATATGAGGAAGATGGACATCATCCCAGAGGGGATATGAATGACACTCACTGCTGGCATTCTGTGTGCAGCAGTGAATGAGTGAAGGACTGTAATCCTATTATACTCACCACTTGCTATTGTTTTTGTTTTAATATTCAACTATAGTAGTGTTTTAAAAGCTGAGTAAGCATAAATATAAAAGCTATGTATGATGATTTCAGTGTGCAAGACAGAGTTTAAAACCTGTAAAAACGACTTGAAAAGAAATCCCCCCAGCATTTTTCAGGCCAACTCTTGTCAATGATTTCAACTGTATACATGGACAAGCTTAGACTGAAATGCTAGATATATATAGTGGTTTCGGTGTATGACCCTTCATTGTGAAGCTATAAAATTAAAACTGTACTTAACTGACAATAAAAAAAACTAAATTTGTAGAGAAGTATTGGTCTGTGTAGTTACTTGTATTAAGTGGGATTTATTGTGATGCCTCTGCATTTATTCCATTGCCTCAACTGTTACTTAAAGACGGCATAATATGTAATTTAGCCTGTGGTATCAGTGATAGAAATGATACCTTTCTAAAGAAGGGGTTTATCATAATATGCTGCTTCTTGAGGGCTTGCACTTCTAGAATTATGTTCCCTTCTGCTGCACCATCTCTCTCTCTCTTTCTCTCTCTCTCTGAAATAGATATAGATATATCTTGACAGTCCAGGTTATTTTTCTCCTGCTCTTTGGATCATGCTGGGTAACTTAGAAATTTAAAGTGAAGAGACAGACCTTCACATGGAGAAGTAATCTGCATGCATAATATAGGAAGGTGTTCCTTAGGTATGTTACAGGCTTACTTTTAACCATCTGATTTATGCTCCAACATAACTGTAATTTAATGTTGGTAGTACAACAAATTATGATGAATACCTTTAATTGTATGCATAAAGTTCTCATCATATGTTCATGCTTAAATCTAGATATTAGAATGCAAACAATTCTTGAAAAGTATGAATATCTTTTTCGTATATTGATTACAAAGCATTTTCAATGTGTCAGTACAGCTTTTTTTCCCCCCAAATCACCAAAGCTTTGTCTTTTTAGCTAAGACATGTGACTTCATTTTAACTAGTTAAAGAGTACTCTTGAACTATAATTCAATATTCAATATTAAGCAAGGTGGGGAGTAGAAGTAGAGGACTGGGTGATGAGCCAAGAAAAACAGACTTGGCAAACCTCGGAGCGAGAGCAGGAGAGAACTTTCTACCAAATTGTCTGTGGTTCTGTCGCATTTGCTATAATCAGAAGCTTACATGTGTGCAAGCTTAGAAGCAGCCTATCTCCTAAGTTCTCCTCATAGAGGACACGAGAATTCAAGGAGAAACTAAAACTTGCTGCAAAAAATTTCCCAAACCAGTGTTTGTCTGGTTGTAGGGACATTTGCAATTGACAACTTCCTTCCTATTGCCACTGGACTATTTTAGTCTGCTAGATTGCTACCCTAAAGTTGGGTAGATGTTCACGAAAGTTTAATTGATCAGTGTTCAAAATAGTGCGTGTGATGAGAAAAAAGAATTATATAAATCTATAAAAGTATTAAGGGGCATATATGGACAAGGCAAACAGACTTTCCTACTAAATCCTAGAATTAGGCAGGTCCTCTTTAAACCTTGAACATTGTTCATCTAAAAAAAAATTCAGAACTGCTTTAAATTATGGGTATTGTAGATGCCACTGGAGATGGAGTCTACTAGCCTTGAGAAAGGTCATTTGAATAATTATGCCACCCTACATTACCAGAATCACAAATAGTTCACAGTCACATTTCAAGTACAAATGATTCAAAAAGCTTTTAATATAAATGGAACATTAAGAGTTTTTTTCTCTCTCGTTTCTTTATCTCTTTAAACATATCTGGCACCTACAAATAAAATTTTAAAATAGTTCCTATTGCCAAGGTCATATTTTTATCTTTTAAAAAATAAATGCAAATTTAGATATGCCCTGATTAGTAGATGCTATAAAAATTATTTGGCTTAATATTTTTAGCATGAATTTGTATGCTGCTAATCTAAATAAAGCAAATATCATCAAATCTCCTTAAAACCAAAAGCCTACATAAATAGAAAAGACTTGCATTATAATAATAGAAAAGATGGGTTCTCTTGAATTACCTTGAACTATTATACACAGTTACACTTAAATTTGCCTGAACACATGGCATCATGGACTACCCTATTTTTAAATTTGTCCCCATTAAATATACTCTGGTCAACAAAATCCAGCCATCTTATTAGTTTTTCAGTTTTTATTAGGATCCTAAGTGTGATTATCTTTATTGAAATATTTTTCATCAAAAAACAGAAAAAATGGAATTTGAGCTGTCCCTGCACCCTTAAACACTATGTCAGAAGAGTTATTTGACAAAGTCTTTACCTGCTAATAAGCAATTGACTGAATATAAAAATATGACCCTCTAATGCAGCCAAGAAAACTTCTGTTCTAAGGAAAGAATGTATTTCCTGGTTTTGATGCTTTTCATTTGTAGTCTGTCTCTGCTGAACGAGAGCTTTCAATTTTCCCCAAGACCACAAAATACCCCTACTTCTCCCTCATCATTGTGGTTCCCAGTTTATTTATCAGTTGTGGCAAATGGTAACCTTTTACACCATACTTAGCTAAATATTGTTTGTTTTAGGAACAAAGCACAGAGGACAAATATTCCAATGTGGTTTTCCATTAGAGAGAGAGTGGAACTAACACTTGAACTCCAGCTGATTCTCAGTCTGTCAGCCCAGCAGTGGAGGCAGCTGAAACTTCAAAGCGCCCTCTAGGTTCTCAGGAGACACTTTAGACTCTAACTTACACAGAGGAGGCAGGAATTAGATCGGGTGCAATTAGCCCGAGAAGTCCATAAGTTCTAGGCCCCAGGCTAGGAGAAAGCTGGAAAGACACTATAGCACCCTGAGTTAATTATTGCATAAACACATCATAAGGAAACAGGGGTCTTTTCTTTTAAGAAGCCTCTGCAAGGGACTTCTTGGTCAGGATTCATGCTGATTCCAGTAAACTAAATATGGAATAAATGTTAACTTAAGAGAAATCAAAATGAAAAGAAACTACCTCTACTCAAGGCCACCCAATACGAATAAAGAAAATCTCCTTCAAGCCTAAAATATTATTAATGGGGGTCAAGTGACTAAAAAAAGAAGAATGTACTCCATTTCATTTAATTTTTAAAAATGCATTTGTCATGATCTACTGAATTGATTTCATGGTACACTAATAGGTCATGATCCTCAGTTGGAAAAACACTGGTCTTATGGGAGACCATTTATGAGTGGGAAAAGATTTGGATCTGGTGTATTGGCCCTGTGAGTGGCCCAGATGTGTAATTCTTCAAGGCAGTGTGGCCTGAGAAAGAGGAAGTATAAGGTTGCAGGGCCACCAAGGAGAAAAACTTACATTTTCTTCACCAACGTGGGCTTTCCTGGTGTCAAACTTTGAGGTACAACAGTGTGGGCTGTTTTAATGGTCTTGCCGGTTTGTTTTTCCTCTGCACATCTCTCTGTCACATTTTGATAGGACTATTAGCTCAGGCTTTCATTGTTACCAGAGGAACAATGGACAAGAAGTGCAGTACAAATGGAGCAAAAACCAGATGGAGGTATTGGATAAGAGCATAGACTGTGGAGTCAGACAGGCCTTGAAGCAAATCTTGTTTCTGTCATTTGCTAGTTGGTTACCCCGGCAATTTGCTTAACGTCGCTGAAACATTTTCTTGGTGGAATTTATGAAAGTACTTAGCATAATGCTGGAAACAGGATGCTTAATAAATGGTAGATGTGTGATATGAGTTTTAAGCAAGGCTCTGCTAGTGACTAGTTGTGTGATTTCATACCACTCACTTAACATCTATGAGCGAGGAGAAGCTATGCCTCTGCTTTCTTTATTGATAAAGTTAGGAGCTTGAGTGAGAGGTGTAATGACTCCCTAGTTTTAGATTCCGTTAATTAAAATACACTGCTACTAGGAATGTAGGAATACTGCGACCAGGACATGGGAATGTATCTGCCAGCTCGATTTGCAGAAAATGTTACCTTTGAGCTCTCTTCTATCATCCAAACATTGGCTTCTCTTAGAAACTGCTTTGTTTGTAAACATTCTTCAGAAAGAGAATAGAACTATAAAATTAAACTTTTGACTACAAGTTTTAGCAGAAAAATAAGCAGGCTACAGTGACACGAGGCTGTGTTGCTTAGATGCCAGAAATCATGAGAGTTTTGCTATATATCACTGACGAAGGTTTGACTGAGATGAAGGTTTTCCCAGTCCAGTTATGAGAACTTCCGCCTCTTGGATTCTATAAAGATTATACAAAGGTACTTCTTTTGCCTTCTTTTTTTCATCTCAATAATCAGCTGCTTCTCTGTTCAGGAATGAAATCTATTCTTATCTACTAGAAAAATAAGTCCTGGCATCCTTTCACTCCCAGGGCCCTTTCTATTTCACTCTAGGTCAAGGATGCATTTCAGAAGTCACTCAACATGGGATCCCTTCGTTGGTTCTGCAGGTTCAGTCTTCCACTTCCTTTTACTTTTTCATGATCTAAAATAAATGTCCTTCTCCTTCCTATGCATTTACTCTCTTTTGGTTAGAATTCATGCCTTTCAGCTTCTCCAGGTCATTTTTGCCTCATCCGCATCTACAGGATCTCTTTTCATTCTCCCTCCTGTCCCTTCTCTGTGCCTCCATTTTAGTGTAGGGTGTTTTTTATGTCTCACATGCACAATTGAAATAGCATTCTAATAGGTCACTTAGCCTCCTTTTCCCCCTCATTTCAATACAGTCTTGCTACAACTATTACCCCAAATTCTCTAAACCACATCACTAAGTCACAATCCCACTTTTAAAGCCATCAAGTACTCAATGCTCAAAGAAAAAGAAAAAACAATCCAAGCTTGGAACTCCTTTGTAGAATATCACTCACCGACTAGCTATCTAAAATCCATCCTATCAGACTTCTGCTCATCGCCATGATGTTGGGACTAGCCCTAACTAAACTTGTGCTGAGACATCAACAACTACACCCCTGGTCAAAATGATGCGAAATAACGAGTTTATTATTCAGATGTTTAACAACATAGGCTGCCCAGAACTGTGAATCTTGGCAGAAAAAGCAAAAATAAGTTCCATGATCATTCCAAAGTACACAATCTTAAAAGCAGACAAAAAAAAAAAGCACATGTCATCTACAGGGGAACGTTCATAAGAATGATGGCTGTCTTCTGATCAGAAATAATGGAAAACAAAGTCACCATTTTTTTCTTAAAAGAAAAAAACGAAACAAAACACCGTGAGCCTAAAAGTCGATGCTCAGATAAAGTATCTACCAGAAATGAAGTTGAAGAGATTACAGGACCGGCCCAAATCTGAAACAATTCATCCCGGTGAGAGTTGGATTTCAAGAATTGTGTAAAGGTCTTCATTGCGTCAGTGGTCCCTGTGCCTGGAGAGACATGAGGGAGGATTGCTTGAGGACAGGCATTTCAGACCAGCCTGGGCACCACAGCAATACCTTGTCTCTACAAAAAATTTAAAAATTAGCCAGACATGGTGACACATGCCTGTCGTCCTAGCTACTTGGGAGACTGAGGCAGGCACAAGCATTTAAGGTTTCAGTGAGCTATGCTTGTGCCACTGCACTCCAGCATGGGCAATAGAGCAAGATCCCAACTCTAACAAACAAACAAAAACAATTAAAAAAAAAAAAAAAAGGTCTTTTGGTTAAATAATGTTATATGAAAACCTAATTCTCCATAAAGGAATAAAGAGTGTCAGTTATGGTTATTATATGGATAAATACAAAGTTATTTTTCATATTTCAATTAAAAAATGAAGTGACTCTTTAAAGCAGAAATGAATATAATACCATGAGGTTCAGCAAACAGTAACACAAAAAATGGAAAGAGTGAAATGGAATTATACCTTTAAGATTCCTATACATAAGTTAGTATAATATTGAGGGTATACACTGATTAATTAAAAATGTATATTGTACATCCTAAAGCAACTACTAAGAAAATGAAACGAAAAATATGTGAAGAAAAGTCAGTAGAGGAGATGAAATGACATACCAAAATATTTTTAATCCCCCCAAAAAGTGAGGGTGAAGACCACAGTACGGCTGAAACAAATATTTAAGAAAAAAAACATAACCAACATATCAATTATTACATTACATGTAAATGAACTAAACTGTCCAATAAAAGATATTGTTTAACAGACTGGATTAAAAACCAAGCCCCAACTAAAAGAGACTTATATTAAGTGTAAAGCCACAAATAGTTTAAAATTAAAGGATAGTAAAATTGTTGTGAATAGTGTCACACAAACCCTCATCATAAGAAAATCGTGTCTATTGCATGTTCATTGCAGCGTTATTCACAACAGCCACAATGAAAAAGGAAATCAACCTAAGCATTTGACAATGGATGAATGAATAAACAAAATGTGACATACGTATCCAATAAAATAGCCATTCTTCTTTTTAAAAGAAGGGACTCATTTGCAACAACATGAATGAACCTAGAGAATATTTGATTAAGTGATATAAGCCAGGCACAGAAAGACAAATACCACATGATTTCACTTATGTGTGGAGTGTAAAAGTGTCAGACTCATAGAAAAAGCAAAATGGTGGTTACCAGAGGCTGGGGGTTGGGATGTTTGGGGCGTTGTTGGTCGAAGGACACAAAATTTCAATTAAATAGAAAATATAAGTTCAAGAGGTCTCTTGATCATGATGACTACAGTAAATAACAATATATTGTCTATTTGAAAATTGCCAGAAGAGTAGAACTTGAGTTTTTAACCAAGAAAAAAGGGTCAGTATGTGAGGTAATGTATATGTTAAACAACTTGATTTAGCCATCTCATAATCTATACATATATCAAAACATTATGTTGTATACCATAAATATATATAATTTTTACTTGTAAATTAAAAAATGAATAAAATAAATAAAATAAAAAGATAGGAACAGAAAAATAGTTGCATATGTATTAAGATCAAAGTTGACTTCAAACTATCGATAAAGAGAAGTATTTCATAATTATACAAAAGTCAATTCACCAAGAGGAGCCAGCGATTATAAATGGGTATTCATCTAAAAACAGAACTTCAAAATACATAAAGCAAAGACTGATAAAACTGAAGGAGAGATAAACAAATTCATAACTATAGCTTGATTTCTATACTCCTGCCTCAGAAAATGATAGAAAATTTGGCATAAATCAGTAAGGATATAGAAGATTGGAATAATATTATCAACAAACTCAACCTAACATTTGTGGGATTCTATATTCAGCAATAGTAGAAAATAAATTCTTTTCAAGTGCACACAAGACATTCACAGATAGATCACATGTGAGCTATAAAATGAGTCTCAGTAAATATCAAATAATTTGAATAGTTTCAAGTATACCCTGAACATAACAATACTACTTTAGAAGTGAATAAAAGACATATATCTGGAAATCTTCAAATATCTGGAAATTAATCAACATACTTCTGTATCACCTATAGATCAAAGAAGAAATCCTAAAGAAAGTTAGAAAATATATATTTAAAACTAAATTATGATGCTAATATACTATACCAAAATGTAGGAGACATAGGTATAGCAGTTCTTAAAGGGGAATTTATAACTCTAAATATTTATATTAGAAAAAAAGTTGAAAATCAACAATATAAGCTTCTAACTTAAAAAGCTATAAAAAAGAATAAATTAAACTGAAGTAAGCATGGAAAAGATAAAGACAAGATTGAAAATCAATAAAATGACAGACAAACAATAGAGAAAATCAAAGACATCAAAAGTTAATGCCTTATTATGATTAATGAAATTAGTAAAGGAACTAGATTGGCCAAGAAAAAAATAGAAAAAGAAAATCCCCAGGAATTGCTAACATATAGAATGAAAATGAGACTTTCTTGCATATTATATGGACATTAAAACAATAATCAGGGACTATGACAAACAATTCTATGCCAATAAATTTAACAATTAAAGACACTGAAAGGTATGAATTCTAAACAAAAGTAGTTCATATAAAAGAGGAGGACATGCATTTCTTTTAGACCAGCAGAAAGGGAAAGGGAAAGGAAGCTGGCAAGCTCAGGAACAACTAAGGGATCTAACTTGAATGACATCTCAGTAGATGTCTCAATAAACCAAACAATGCATCATGGTCTAGAATGAGACAGAAAGGGCTTCCTCACAGTAAAGGGAAAACAAATTATTTTTTCAAACATTAAAATTGAATTCCCTTCTTTAATAGAGAAGCAATTGATTATTGAGATACATTTTTAAATGCCGAATGTGGGTGTTCGATTAGTTATTTTTTACTAAAAATACTAGAAAATATATTATGTTCCAGTTTTAAAATGAGTCAGAATTAGACTAGTAGTTTCATTCAGGTTAGACAAAATTTCATATTTGATGATTTACATGGATTTCAGTTTGAGGGATGATATTTTTGGAAGAAAAAATATATATTTTTTAATGAGCATTGGTTTTTGAAATCTAGTCCCCAAAAGAGACATACATGGGGTCTTTATAAAGAGGAGTTCTGAAAGTGTGTATGTTACGTGTTCAATAAGATGAATGTATTCTCAAGGAGCCCCTTCTGTGCACACAGAGTGGTCACAAAATTCATAGAATGTCAACAAGAAGAGAGCCTGCCACTCTCTCCATGCTGTCTGGATCTCTTCCACCCAAGGTCAAGAGCGAGAAGCAAGCTGTTCCAGGTATCAGTGTGTTTCAGAGGAGTTAAACTCCTGAAACGTGCATTCTCTGGTAACAGAACTCCTTCTCTTTGCCTTTCTGAGCTTCTTTTTCCAATCTTCCCATTCTCCGTAACTACTTGTCTCTCAAAATTGATTCAATCGCTTCATTTTCATATTATAAACAACTTTTTTCCTGTTCATTTACTTCAGTTTAAAGCAAATCAACTTACAATGTGCTTCTGAGCAATTTTTTAAAAAGACAGATTGCCATATTATGTTCATATTATTATTAAATTTTATATACATGTACAGAAAAATAACTGTGGCTATTGGAATTGTCCATGGACACTCTTTTGTTTCTCCTTCTATTCTTTTACTTATCTATATTCTCTAATTTTTCTAGAATAAGCTTGAATTTTTAAAAAATTTAAATATCCAAACCTTTAAAAAAATCAACTAAAAAACAAGATGACTAACATTGGAATTATCAGTGTATCATTTTCTCTCTCTCTCTCTCTTTTTACTTGTCTGAATTCTCTCTCTTTTTTTTTTTAAGAAAAGCATAATTTTTTTTTTTTTTTGAGTTGTAGTTTCACTCTGTCGCCCAAGCTGGAGTGCAGTGGCACACTCACAGCCACCCCAGCATCGACCTGCTGAGCTCTGGCGATCCTTCTGCCTCAGCCTTCCAAGGAGCTGGAACTACAAGGAAAAGCATAATTTTTTAATTAAAATAACTAGGCCACTTGGAGTGACTCATGCATGTCATCCCAGCACTTTGGGAGGCCGAGGCAGGAGGATTGCTTGAGGAGATAAGCCTGGGCAACATAGCAAAAACTCGTCTCTACAAAAAATAAAAAATTAGCTGGGCATAGGGGCGCATGCTTGTAGTCCCAGAAACTCGAGATGCTGAGGTAGAAGGATCGCCTGAGGCCAGGAGGCTGATACTGCTGTGAGCCGTGATTGGTGTGATTATTCCACTGCTCCTCAGCCTGGGTGAAAGAGTTACACCATGACTTGGGGAAATAAAAAAAAAAAAATCAAAAGATATAAGAAATCAACTAAGAAGACGTCAAAGGAATGTTTCTATTTTGAATTCTGGCTGTTTTAGGGATAGTGAAAAGATAAATATCTGAGAAATGATTTCTGAAAAATACATTATAAATGGACATAGGGCTTGATATAGCCTTAGAATATGAAATACAATGGAAGACCCATCTCCTTGACTGGCTCTATACTCACGTACATTATCTTTTAACTATGCTTGGGTGATGGATTGAGTTATACCCAGTTTGATGAATATTAATCTTAAGAAGTCAGGAAAGAGAAAGTGTCTATGTAACTGACATATGGGAAATCATGTGAAAAAGATTAACATCCTTTTCCCCAAGAAATTGTTGGTAGAGGACAGGTTAAATTTCCTTAGTTGGCTCACATTTATTGATCCTGCAATATGTACCTGGAACTGTACTAGGCACTTAACTCATTTAGTCTTTACAATAACCCTGTGAGTTAAGCGAAACCGTTCTCTCCATTTTTCAGATAAGAAAACTGAGGCAATAATATCATGCAGCTAGTAAGTTAAAAGCTGGGATTCAGATCCTGAAAGTGTTTCTCTTAACTACTGTTATTGCTCATGGAAAGCTAAGCCAGACTTTGGTCCCTCTATGACCGTAGAAGAGATAACGGTTGGACTACCATGGTGTGTCAGACACAATTGACTGAGATAATAGAAATAACCCATTTCTTTACAGAGAATATGATCACAGGGGTGAAAGGAACTTTAAGATAATGACAGTTTTTGTCTTTAGACAGGTGAATACCCATATATGACAAGACCTTATGAGACCAATTATCGTCTATTCGGTTCTAAAATATCTGAAGACACAGAATTCTCTTTGGAGTGCCGTGGAAGGCAGTTTTTAAGATGGCTTCCAATGGCTTTCACATCCTAACACCCATGGCCTTGTATAATCCCCTCTGCTTGGGTGTCAACTGGACATAGTCACCCGCTTCTGACACACAGCAGGGGGCAAAAGTGATGTGATGTCACTTTCGAGATAAGGTTAGAAAGTCTGTGGCCTTTGTCTTGCTCTGTTTCAATCTCTCTAGCCTGTTTTCTCAGAAGGAGGCCTGGCTGCTGTGTTGTGAGCTGTCTAGCTGAAAGCCCCATGTGGCAAGGATCGGAGATTTCTGGCCGAAACAGCCAGCTAGGCCACGAGGCCTACCAACAGCCAGGTGAGTGATCTTGGAAGTGGACTTTCTCCTACTTGAGGTGACTGCAGCCCCACCTAACACCACAACTGCAGCCTTGTGAGGAATTCTGAGCCACAGAGACATGCAGCTAAGCTATGCCTGGGTTCCTGGCCCACAGAAACTGCAGGACAGTCAATACTTGTTGTTTTAAGCTGCTAAATTTGGGGTTAACTTGTTAACAGCAATGGATAACCAATACCAGTACAGTCACCGATCTCACTAAACCTACTGGTAGCTCTTTGGAAATCAAAATCCATTCATCCTAGCGGATAGGTATTGGGGATGCCTTTACGATGATGCCTGAAAGTATATGGCTAGGTCCTTAAAAGCACATTGCCAGACTGAAGAAGAACCAGCCCCACTGGGCTTCCCACGTTCTTACCTCCAGTTCCTGGGTTAGTCTTACAGGTTACAGATTTTGCACTCTATCTCTAAGCCGTGTCTCTAGCACTTTCCCTTGGCTCCCGGTAATCAACCTTGGCTGACCCCTGGTTTACAATTCATGTAAACCCTTTAATCCTCAAAAGCCCAAACTTTTCTTTTGGGTATGGGCAGTGCTTATACACTATTGTTCAAAATGGATCAGAAATGAAGACATTGCTTTATTGCATAATGCATTAAAAAAGGTATTTTTTTATAGATTTGCTTCATTAGTTTTTATAGATTTGCACTCTGCCTCCTGGACCACAGAATAAGCCCAATGCTCGGATCACGGTGCCTTTGCAACTATGTTTACTCCTCGGTTTGGCCTCTGTCCAGACTCTGATCATGCCTGCTGTAGCATTGTCTCACTGTCCTGTACCAACTGATGAAGCAAACCATGCGAAGTAAGAGCAAGTACTATAGTAATGTAATAATGTAGAATTTCTAGAATTATAAACTAATGAAGCAAATCTATAAAAAATACCTTTTTTAATGCATTATGCAATAAAGCAAATGTCTTCATTTCTGATCCATTTTGAACAGTAGTGTATAAGCACTGCCCATATCCAAAAGAAAAGTTTGGGCTTTTGAGGATTAAAGAGTTTACATGAATTGTAAACCATATAATAATATAGTCTTTTTTCAACCTTTAAGCCAATACAATATATTGTTCTAGAATGAATTTGAGGTGCTCTCTAAATCAAGAATTGGCCTCATACTCACTCATAAAATAATCGTACAACATATAGTCACTGAGAAGCTACCAAAGTCAGGACACTGGGCTGACACGTGGGAACACAACAAAAACGAAACTAGGAAAGTTAGGAGGAAATATTTTTAAGAACTTTTCCTTTCAATTTCCCTCTTTCCCGTGAAATAGGTTGGAAAAATATTTTTCTTCTTTTCTCGTGTGTCACTCGAGCCTTCAGTCTCGGAGTATGAAAAATTAAAAATTCCTGGAAAAAAGTCACATTACATATTTTTGTTCTTCACACTAGCAAAATCATTTTAGATTTGTTTTAAAAGTACTAAAACTTATCTTTTTTATATATTCCTATTCTTGCAAATGTTTGAGGACTTTTAAAACGTTCATTTCCTCATCCTAGAATTTCAAAAAAATTATGTATCTTGCCCTTAGACTTATTGTGTATGCATATATATGAGAGTATTTAAAGAAAATAATCTCTGAAATCCGATATGTTTTAGAGCCTCTCCAATGTGTCACCTAACCTCCCGCTCCAAGTATAACAGCTTCTTGAGAGCAGGAATTTGTACCTGTTTTGTTCACTGCTGTAACCCCAAGGCCTGGAACAGTGAATACACAGCTCATATTTGGAACTTGGTAAATATGTGTTGACTGAACCAATGACTGTGTACTTTGGAAGAAACAGAGTTGGTATTTTGTTGACATCCTTACTCTGAGCATCCTGGCATCAAATACAGGTGAAGGTGGAATCGATATTCTTTCCTGATTATATTATGATTCTGGCTTTTGACTCCAGTAAAGGAATTATATTTTGCTTTAAATGGAAATAAATATGAAATATTCTCAAAGACTTGAACTCAAAAGGAAGAAAAAAAAAACCTTCCCCAACCTGTTATTTCCCTTAATCTTCTTTAGTGTGAGTCTTTGCAGACCTCAGTCTCTTAATCACTTTCTAAAGATGAACTAGATCAGATTCAGAAAGATGAAAAGAAATCAAAGCCTCAGATTAAAAAACTAGCTAACCCCTAAATAGTGGTGCTGGGCTGCAGGGTGTCCCAGCGGAGAACAGCGAATTACTCTTAAGAAGCTAAGAGTCACTTGCTTGTTGGGTCTTACCTTGGCTTTATTTCCGTCTTGGTTCCTTCCCTCTCCTCCTCTGCTCTCCTTTCATCACCCTCTCTTCTTTCCTCCTTTCTCCTCTCCTTTCAATCTTTTACCCTAATCCCAGGGCTTTCTAAGAAAACTGGAACCTTTTGGGCAGGCCTGTCTTCCCACATTTCCCACATGTTTATTTCTTGTGAAACACACACACAGACACACAGACACACACACACACACACACACACACAAACACACACACAAATGATTTCTGGGTTACTTCTCTCAGGACCTTACTTTCGGGAAAAAAAGAACTAACATGTTTTAAAAGCTAATATCAGAAATGCTTTTCCCTGAAAACAACTGCCAATTTATATCTTGAGGTTGGATACACATGTGGGCTCCAAATCCATTTTTTCTTTTCTTTTCTTTTATAACCATAGCTGCATCTCCTGAGCAAAAAGCATTAATTTTCACAATTTGAGGATATAAACTTATATAGTTCCTTGACGGTTTGTAAATATTATCTTATTTTAATCCTCACCATCACTTTATGCGATTATAACCCAGTACAAGGAAAGAAAATATTGTTTCCATCCCAACAAGAAGTCCTTGTATTTCACTCAGATTTACTTAAGCAAAATCATCTTGAAAATCACATCTGATGTTCATTGAAATTTCTTAGGCAGTTAGATGTGGGTATGAGCGAGGGAATGTGTTTTCTTTGAATTCTGTAGCTCTTCTACTCATTTCTTTATGTTCTTTTTCTTTTCTTAACCATATGTTTTTGTACTGTATTAATGAAAAAATGTGGGATCCCTTGCTGGGGGGATTAGACTTGAGGGAACTTGTTACAAGCTTAGGAAGGGGGAGGCTGTGTTTTCTGCTTCAGCTGTCTATTGTGCCACCACGTTTCTCGGTGCCAATTCTGTGGAGGGTAGGAATTGGTCATAAATTGCTTCTATCATGACAAGAATACACTTTCTTTATTGCTATTTTTATTTGTGCAAATGCGGCAAGGTTTATGTTTTTAGGTCATGTAAAATTAAACAAAAATTATTACGCCTTGGGAAACAAATTGTGGGAAATGTATAGAAGTTATTTCTAAATTGTCTACATATAAAATATTAATGAGAATCCACTGAGTACTGAGACACAAGGCAAGTCATTAAATGAGGTTGAAAAACTTTCTGGTCTTTTTGGAGGGTTTTGATTTGATTTAAATTCTCCTGATCACTCAAGTGGCTCCTTCTGCCTGCCTTCCTTATTTTTCTCTGTTCTTACCTCTCCTCTTCAGGGTAATTTGAGAAGGGGAGTAAATGAAAAGAAACATTATTCTAATTCCTAACTAAAATTCCATCCACGTCCAGCTCTGACTATTTCACTCCCTACTAATTTCCCAAAGAGAACAGAGTTCGCTCACTCCCTGTGTTCACCAGGACATCTCTACGAGATGATATTTGACCCTTGCTTTCTAGATGTCACTGGAAGTGAAACCACATGTGGTTTTCTCATGACTTAGTCAATCCCACTTACATGGAGAAGCCAGGCTGAACAACCGTGAGCCCATGGATCTGTCAGAAGAAAAAGAACATGAGATAAAACTCGATCACTCTGCTGCTCGGCCAAAAAAGAGAGGGAGAGAGAGAGGCTGAGCCTCCTCGTGCGAGGTAGCGGCAAAATATTTCTCCTCCAGGGGAAGCATCACACCTCCTCTTCCTCTCTGTCAGCAGTCTCAGCTGTTTGTTGTTGCTGTTGTTTGTGTTGAACCTAGCCATCTGCACGTCCACTGACAGCAAGAGCTTCCAGGGAGGCTGTGGAATTCTCAGTACCGTGAGCTGGAAGGCCCAATAAACTTGCATTGATTTCTTTACTTTTTAAACAGTTTATGCCAAAGCAATGAGCTCACTGCTTGGTTTTTAAAAAGCTTTTAAAAACTAACATCTCGTCTCAGACTCATGGCCACAGTCCCTTTCATGCACTTGGCTACTCAATAATCTCACCAAACCGGGCTCGGTGGCTCAGCCTGTAATCCCCAGCCTTTGGGAGGCTGAGGTGAGTGGATTGCCTGATCCCGTGGGTTCGAGACCTGCCTGGGCACCTTGACGAGACCTCATTTCTACAATAAATTAAAAAAAAAAAAATTAGCCGGGCATGGTAGCGCTCACCTGTAGTTCCAGCTACTCGAAAGGCTGAGGCGGAAGGATGGCCGGAGCCCGGCAGGTCGAGGCTGCGGTGGCCGGGAGCGGCCGCTGCACTCCAGTCTGGGCGACAGAGGGAGACTCTGACTCAAAAATAATAATAATAATCTCAATTATTATAATAATAGAGTCAACTCATAGACACTTCACTCTACCTCCTTGATGGAGTGTTCCAATCCACCACTCCTTCTTTGTGTTTTCCCACTCACTATTTTCATTACTGCTGCTCTTTAGAGGGACTTTTTACTTCTCTGTTCGCCCTCTGCAGGGGGCTGCATCACCAGCCGTATCCATCGCGCACCTTCCCTTTCGCTGCCCAGCTCTGCGCTGATGAGTGGCAGTCGCCTTCAGCCTTTATTATCGTCCCAGCAGCCTTTGGCCATTGTCTTTGGCTCTTCCATCACACGTGGGACTCGAGGCCTAGGCTGACCCTCATTCTCATCTCCCAGAGTCAAAGCTGCTGCAAGATCTGGCTAATAAAGCGTTGGCTGAGCCATGTGCCCTCACGCAATGTCATTGCTTTCTTTAAAACAACTTGGCTTTTCTAGCCGTTTTGCTGTCTTATGACTTCCAGATTAGTTGTCTCCCCGAAGGAGATGTTTCCTGGGTTTCCCACTCAAAGAAAAAAAACCAGTGTGCTAGGAGAAAGAGGGTGAAGATTCCTTTCTAATTTCTCTCCTCAGTGATTTTGTTTTTCTTTTTTTTTGAGTTGAAGTCTCACTCTGTCGCTCAGCCTGGAGTGCAGTGGCAGGCTCCCGGCCACCGCAGCCTCGACCTGCTGGGCTCCGGCGATCCTTCCGCCTCAGCCTTCCGAGGAGCCGGAACTACAGGTGTGGGTGCTACCATGCCTGGCTAATTATTTATTTATTTATTTATTGTAGAGACGAGGTCTGGCCAAGTTCCCCGGGTGGGTCTCGACCCCACTGGCTCAGGCAGTACACTCCCTTCGGCCTCCCAAAGTGCTGGGATCACTGAGCCTCCGAGTCCAGCCTCTCCTCAGTGATTCATTGAGTGCATGGCCATGATAGAGGTGTAAGGATGTTGCTGGATAAACTTCAGAGACTGGATTCTCCTGATGAGGAAATTCTCTTGGGCCAAAGTAACCAAAGGCAGAATAATGATCTGTTTGGCTCATAAACTCACTTGTTCCCCCTTACTCTTTCCAGGCAACTCATGAAAATATGGGGCAGCGTTTTTACTCCACAACATACAGCATCCCACCACACACAACACCACAAAACCATCTTTATTTGGAGATCCTCTTGAATCATAAATATTCCCACAAGGCCAACAGGCAGATTCCCACGACCCTGCATATTAGGCAGAATTCCAAAGACAAAGAGCCAACCGGTATTCTCTCCCTCCATCTTCTTCCTTAAAGTGAGAACTGTTGTTCCCTGGGCCACTTGGTCCATGTTGAGCGATCTTCTGAGGGCATATTGACCATTTTCACATGAATTTCAAACCAGGAAGCCTTAGGTGATAAACTGGAATAGGGAGTGTAATGGGAAGAGTGCTTTCACAGAAACTGGAGGGATTTCAATTGTTAGGTGAAATACCCTGTTTTGTCTCTGGCTTAAATTTAAATTTACTGCCAAAGGTCACATGATGCAATAAGTCATGCGGGCAGTCTTCAAGGCGCCCAAGGGAGAGAGCTTATTTTCTATGAAGTGATGTCCAGGCAGAATGCCCTTTAGAAGTTTGTGGTTTCCACAGCAAGAGGCTGAATTGTGTTGCTGTCTCTAATTCCAGCTCATAAAAGCATGCAAAAAGATTATCCAAATCCTACAGAGTTTAGTAACTATATTAAAGACAGATTTGCTTTGAACATCAGTGGCCAAAATGATGGAGGAGATGAGAGAAGAGAGAGGTGGAATAAAATTGAAATTTCTTTCTACAAATTATGTGTCTTTAAGATTAAGCCATTATTATCATGGGACTGTTCCATAGTCTCTGGATTTCATTCCACTTTTGTGCTCAGCAGATAACCCTTGATCATGTCTCCAAAGGAAAGAGACCAAAACATAAAACCTGAAAATAGCAAATTAACTAAAAACCAGATACTTCTGTTACTATAAAAATCTTCTGATATGTCTGATACTTTAATTAGAGCATTTAGGCACTCTTTAATGATTGAAGCAAATACACGATCTTTGATGGTTTGGCAAGCTCTATGATCGTTCCAATTGGAAATGTCCTTCACCGTAGCATTTTCACCTTTAAGAATTTGCCCTATGGGGAAGTATACTTAATTATTGAAATGATGTATATACAAGGTTATGCATAAATGAAGACTACCGAATATATTTTAATATATCTAGTCAAGGGATTAGCATACAGCTGCCAAAAAATGGCAAAATGTATCACGTATTGGTGTGAAAAAAATCTTCAAGATATATTATTTAATGAAAAAGTCAAACAATAAGCATAGTCTTATTTTGCCGTGTTTAAAATAAGAGTGGAAAGTAAGAAGAAAGGAAAGAACTGAAAAGAAAAGGAGGTGGGAAGTAAAAAGGAAATCAATCAAAGGAAGGAGGGAGAGACCGAAAGAAAGAATAGAAAGAAGGAGGAGAAAATGAAGGGTTAAAAAAATATACTTGCAGATTGAAAAAATATCTTGGCCAAGTGTGGTGCCTCACACCTGTAATCCCATCACTTTGAATGACCGTGTGGGAGAACTGCTTGAACCCAGGAGTTTGAGACCAGCCTAGACAACATAACAAGACCTTGTCTCGATAGAAAATCAAAACATTAGCTAGGTGGGAAAATGGCCTGAGCCCAGAAAGTCAAGGCTGCAGAGAGCCGTGATATTTCAAAATGTTTTATACCTTTGGAAATTTTTTTAAACCAAGTGAAGATATTCTTTGTTCTAATATAAATATAAGAAAGTTGTTCCACTTACCCGTTCCCACTGAGAAACTGGGAATGAGTAGTGGTGTTTAGTCTAATGCAGAATAAAGCGTGAATATACAATTTTTTTCCATCTTGATGAACATATTGTCATTTTAAAAACATTTGGAGTTTGAACGTGCTGTGTTTAAAAAGAAGCTTCAAAAGTCTCTTTCAGCTCTTACTGGGCAATCAATCAGCAAAGGTACTAATAAACTGAAGAAGTGACAATATCTACTATAGGGAAGTCAACAGCGATTCGTGGTTTCAGAATTCTCCTAAGAGGTAATAACATAAAGCTCTTGAAGTTAAGGCAGTCTGAAAATAAGACAAAGATCTGTACCTCTGTGCAACTAGGTGTAAATGAAATCAAGTTCCCTTGCAGTACATTTTTCATATGTCTGTGACGTCATGCCCCACTGTGCTCTATTTAATAGTCTATCAACACGTTTTTCTGCACTGTGAGTTTTTGGAGAGCAGGATTTCCATTCTGGCCACTTGTGGATGTCCATACCCAGCTCAGCTCCTGAGACATGGCAGGGGGATTAATACATGACTATTGCAGGCATAGCTGCGAGCCCCAGAACAACATTGTAAATTTATTACCAATAAAGGATTTAATGCTTTCTAACATGAAGATGCAAGGGTAACTGTCTACAGTATTTCTCCATTAAATTTCTTTTACTCAGGCATCCTCACATTGCTTTTAGAAATAAAGAATGTCTAAAACTATAGAAAGGTTTATTTATGCACTTGGTAGCAAGTCTATTATAGAATATAAATATTTGTCCTGTAAGTTGTTTCAGCATAAATACAAACAATTAAGCTAAAGAGTTCTTTGCTTTAAATTTCAGGAATTTTGAATGTGCACAGGTTGCCATTTATTTGTGTGATGCTACTTTACACTCTACTTAACACACTTAATGAAATGATTTAACAAAAACAGAAAGATAAAGAGAGTTACCAGAGACATTACCAGTAGTCACACTCTTTCCACAATATACCAGTCATGTTCTCAATGTTTTATTCTAAATTTAGCTCAAAATCCCAGAAGACTCTTTCTGATGAGCTAAATTTATAGCTAAAAAGTGAAAAAATCAAAAGCAATCTATATTCTGCTGTTTGGGATATTAGGTACAATCTCAAACACAAATTAGTATGGGAGCTTGATTAAATAAATATTTTTTTTCCTGATTAGCAAATTTTAGTTAGTTATTCAGATTGAAAATTTGAATTCAAGGCCAGGCACAATGGTTCATGCCTGTAATCCCAGCACTTTGGGAGGCTGAGACAGGAGGATCACTTGAGTCCAAGAGTTTGAGACCAGTTTGGGCAATATAGTGAGATCTCATCTCTGAAAAAATAAATAAATAAAGTAGCCACACACTTGTAGTTCCAGCTACTCAGGAGGCTGAGGCAGAGGGATCGCATGAGCCCAAGAAGGTCAAGGCTGTGATGAGCCGTGATCACATCACTGCACTCCAGCCTGGGCAACAGAGTGAGATCCTAACTCAAACTAAAAAAATAATAATAATAAGGGAAGAAAGAAAGAAGGAAGGAAGGAAGGAAATTTTGAATTCAAATATAGTAATGCAAACAGTGTAAAATCGGGAGTGATTATTTACATATAAGTTTTCTTTCTCTTTGCTTTAAAATAAAAGGCTTTTCTTATCCAGGATTTTTAGTGCTGCTGATTCGCACATATTCCAACAGTGAATTTAAATGTAGATTGTATGCTTCTTCATTCCTGAGGAAGAGCTTAGGATCTGCAAGAAATACCCCAAAAGGGGACTGATGGAGACCCAGGACTTGGGAGACAACATGGCTTCCAGTGTGTTCTCTGCAGCCAGACTGCCTGGGTCCCTCTGGTCCCGTGGGCCTGGGCAAGTTTCTCAACCTTTCTAACCTTCATTTGAAGCCTCATAAAATGAGGAAAGTGCTACGTGTCTTCAATTCTAAGACATCATCAGTTGTAAGATGTAACATTAATTTACATACAACTAAGAAAGCATAAGTCAGTGAATTGTCATTGTTTGGAAGATGCCTCCTAATTTCAAGGATGCTATAATGTGAGGGGTGGGGTGCATATTAGAGTCCTTGAAATGCAGTAAAGATAGGTACCCCGTAGAACTGTGAGGACTAAGTGACCGAATGGGTGTAAATAGTTATCACAGCTTGGAGTACAATAAGTGCCCAATTAACATTAACTAATGTTATTATACATTATTTTCACTTGAATAATGACTTATCTTTGGAATGGAAGCAACTTGGCACACTGGCAGGGCAGAAAGGGTAGGAGACTGAAATGTAAACATAGAATGGAGACTGATTTCACCTCTCTTGATTCTAAGTTCACTTGCAGTCATGTATGTGTCCACTCAAATATGATTACAGGAATACTCATAAGGTTTAACTACAGAGTACCTCATAGGATGAAGTTCTACCAGTGTTGATGCCATTGCTGCAAACCTGTTGTTTTTTTTACTTCTCACTTGTCATTTTCTAAGACTTGTTATTTAAATATTTTTAATGGTGACAGAAAATCACATTTTAAACGTTATTATGATTTTTACATACACCCCAAATTATTTAGAAACAAAACTAAGCAATATGAAATTAGAATTAATCTAGGTAAAAGCATTATAAAATTATCCAAATACTTGCAACAGAAAATAATAACAAGCTGCTCTCTGTTATATTTTTGTGCCTGATTAAAATAAAACAAATCTTTGAATCAATGGAGCTAGTACTGTTGAATAGCTCATATTTTCATTTTGTTCTTTTTAAGACAGCAATCTTGTGGGTTTTTAAAAAATTGTATTGATACATGATAAATGTACACATTTCCAGGGTACATGAATTAATTGAGTACAATCATATAATTTATAAAGATCAAATCAGTGTAACTGGGATATCCATCACCTTAAATATTTGTCTTTTCTTTACTGGATAGCTCATACTTTTTATTAAAAAAAAAAAACTCCTCAGATTCAAAGTGTTGGATGGGTATATTCAACAATAAGGACAAAGGTGGCATTTATTACATTTATTTTATTTAATCACATTATATGTTTTAATCAAATGTTATATGGTCCCTTTTTTTATTAAGAAAATACATCTATAAAAACCCAAGCTTCCTGGAAATCAGAAAACTTTTATTCAAGTTCTGTTTTTTGATTATGCTATTTAACCTTTACAAGGTTTGTTTCTTAAAGCTGTCTCCATAGCAAACTTAAGAATTCAAGAGTTTAAAGTGAGAAAAGATTGTTTATCTAGATCAATGGCTAAGGGCCAGGATTATATAAGAATGTATAACGTTTTGTTCAAGTAAGTTCTCGGGCTTTAAAACTTCATTTTGTAAAGATGAATGCTATTTATTCCAGCTATGCAGTGTTCATGAGGGTTTTGTGTGTATGATGCTTTAAGAACCCTGCTCAGGAAAAGAAGTTAGCATCCTGCACCCCATGCTTACTTGCCAAATTTACTCTTTAGTTTTATTCCAAGCTGAAATATTTCCCAGTGGTCTCAAGGTTCTTTACGCTGACATTTTTGAAATGGCTTGCTTTTTGCCCAGGAACTGGGGTCATCTCAGGGTTCGAGTCCATGCTTGGTATTTTTCTTTTTAACGCCACTTGGCAGTTTCGTGGATAAATGGTGTTCTCTTTCATCCGGTGCCACGGGCTTTGGGGAAGCCTCAAGGACAACCTGCCCTACTGTAGTCACACACAGAAGGTCTTGCTCCTGCCTCCAAATATTGGCTTCCTAAGCTGCTGGACGTGCCAGTCCGGCTGTGCCATTCTCAGATATCGCAGGCACCCGCTGTGTCTGACAGAGACCTTTCGGCAAGTACACGTGTGGGCCTGCCCTGCAAAGGTCTTATCATTTGCAGATTATTTCACAGAGTGGCTACAAGCTGTGGTGTGATCCTGTCACACAGAGAGATTGGTCACGTTTTCAGAACACCAGGAAACAGGTACACCTGTAAGCTTATGCTTAACGGATTAAAAAAAAAAAAATCGTGTTGCTCCAAGAAAATCAGACTCAAATAAATTCGGTCAGTGATCTGTGAAGTAAATAATTGACAGAAAGTCAGTAATTGACACTTTGGTCTGGGTTTTTAGGCACAAATGAAAACCAGGAGCAAAATGAATTTTTAATTTACTATTATTTCTCTTGTTAGTTTAACTAAGTTTTGGTGCTAGAAAATTTTGTAAAACCACTTTCCAAGTTTCCTGTGACATCTTCTCCGCAACATAAAAAAAATCAATATTTGCCATCTTAAACATTAATATTGACAGAAATGTGATTACTTAAATCAAAAACACAGATAGTAAAATAATTGTATATGATACTCCTGTATTTCAATATTTTAAAAACTCCTTGGAGCAGAGATGTGGTATTAGATATTAGTATTAGATATTGTTACATGTTATATGTTTTAATCAAATGTTATATGATCCCTTTCTTTTTATAGAATATTAAAGAAGTTCTTTTTTTAATAGAATATTAAGAAAATACATCTATAAAAACCCAAGTTTCCTACATGTGGTATTAGATATTGAAACCATCACTCACAAGTTGCTTTGGGCTTCCTCTTTTATATCCTGGCCATTAAAAAAATTGGTTTTGGTCTTCTGAATTTCCCTGTAGTTTTAAACTAGGAAAATGCCTATATCTCATACATAGCAGACTTCCTTCTTTTCACAGAAATGTATGAATTTACAGGAAGAGTCTCTTCTTAGGACTTGTAAAAATTTCTTGATTATTATTTAAATCAATTTCTAAAAATTATGTTAAATCTTCATATTTGGTTTTATGACTGTCTTTTCCTCTCACCTCCATTGTAATTAGCTACCTACTTTTCTTTTAAGATACAAAATGTCAAACCTTCAAACACATCACCAAGCCAACCAAACAATAATCCATGATGGGTGATTTTTACTATATCATTTCTCACATCATTCCTCCATTCTCTAATTTATGTGCCGTCCCTTGGTTATAAGCTGTCTTTTCTTTTCGGTTAATATTATTGTTCTGATTCCATTATGCATTTTTTTCTAAGAATGTTTATGGTGCCGATCTTCCTAAACCATTATCGCTTATGGATAAATCACCATTCTTCGATATTTTAATTGTAGCAGTTTCTTATTACATTTTCCCATAACCTGTACCCTTGTCCATGCCTTGTGGACATTTCGATCTTTCTCATAATTTGCTCTCCAAAATTCTTACCAAATAGCCCTACTATTCTCGAAGACTCTGTGACTTGTTATCTATTAATAATCATCAGGCATTCTTATGCTTTCCATTTCTTCAGGATTTCTATTTTCTTAGGCTTTCTCAACATGTTCTCTTTCAAATTCGAGCTTATTTGCATGCATTTCCTTCAAGGTAGCTGCTTGGGTGATTTCAGGCTTCAATTGCCATCTGTTCATTCCTCCGCCAATGATATTTTACTACCGTGACCCTTTCCTACTTTCTTTGGAAGGAGACTCAACTTTCCCATGATCATTTCCAGCGAAAGTGGAAACACCTCTTTCCTAGTGCCTTTCCTTCTCCTAACTTCAACGGTAGTGACAACAACATAACTAAAATTTCCATAAAGGGAAGTTCTGAGCCCCTTCCTTATCTCCAGCCATTTGCTCTCCTACCAGGAAAAATCACTAGGATTTTAAAAATGTATTCACCCTGCCTTTCCAGAAGACAACAAAACTTTTCAATATACTACACACTTAGTGACCTGAAAGTAAAGATGTCTTGTATGTATAGCTGTAAGCATATAGTTACATGGAAAATAATTTAAATGGAAAAAGAAAGAAATGAAATGTTAAAACCTCATCTAAATATGACCTGCCACGTGGCTGGCAGGCAGAACATTTCTTCCGTGAAGTCTTTTTGTTTTTCTTTTAAAAAAAAAAAAAAAAATGGATCTATGTAGTCCACATGTTTTTTATGTTGTTGTTGTTTTTTGGTTTTTTCTGAGTTGGAGTCTCACTCTGTTGCCCATATTGGAGTACAGTGGCATGCTCCCGGCCGCCACAGCCTCGGCCTGCTGGGCTCCAGCAATCCTTCCAACTCAGCCTTCCAAGTAGCCGGAATTGCAGATGTGCGCTACCACACCCAGCTAATTTTTGATTTATTGTAGAGACGAGGTCTTGCCAAGTTTCCCGGGCTGGTCTTGAACCCTCGGGCTCAGGCAATCCACTCGCCTCGGCCTCCCAAAGTGCTGGGTTTACAGTCTGAGCCAACGAGCCCGGCCATGTCTTTTCTTTATCACTTGAAATTTAATATCATACGTCTTTTAAAATGGTTCTTGTTCAGACAAAGATTTAGTATGAAAATAAAGGAAAGTTACACCATAAAAGTGAGATTTTTGTCCACATAGTAGAAGACATTGAAAATAATTTGCCTTTGCAAATCTGTTATTTTGTATAATCCTTTGACATTCTGTCTCACCGATTTCCATAATATGTGTTGGAGTGGAGGTAGTTATTACTATCCTCCAAATATTTTAGGCAATACAAGAAACTCAAATCTTTTTTTTTTTTTTTGAGTTGGAGTCTCACTCTGTCGCCCAGACTGGAGTGCAGTGGCCGCTCCTGGCCACCGCAGCCTCAACCTGCTGGGTTCCAGCGATCCTTCCGCCTCAGCCTTCCAAGCAGCCAGAATTACAGACATGCACTACCATGCCCGGCGGATTTTTTTGATATATTGTAGAGATGAGGTCTCACCAAGTTGCCCAGGCGGGTCTCGAACCCACGGGCTCAGGCAATTCACTCACCTCAGCCTCCCAAAGCGCGGGATTACAGGCTGAGCCACTGAGGCCAGCTGAAACTCAAAACTTACAGGACACGTCCAGAGTCACAAAGGAAGTGACAGAGCTGGAACTTGAACAGTTTTGCTGCAAATAAAGCCAGGGCTCTTTTCACTCTGGGACTAAGGTAGGTTGCTCGCCTTTTAGTTCATACTCATGTTTTAAATCGAGATTCACAGATGCAAACCCTTTCTTTCCACTAACTAGTTATTGATGCTTTTGAAGACTGCACAATCTCTCTGGTTCACTTTCTTCCCTCACAAAATCAGCAGCTTTTCAGGGTTTCTCTGCTCCCTTTTGCTTTCAAAATCTAAAATCCAATACGGCCAGTGTCTGAATACCAATAACTGGTACTATTGGCCCTCAATTATATTTTTGCCATTAGTTACTTATCCCAAGTCCATGTTACAGACTCCATTTTACTTCATTCCACTTCTTCTCCTGACTTCTGCTCTTGCTTGGAGCCTATAGGTTTACTTCCACATGCATGTGCTGATCACCTGCTGTATCAGATGACGTACTAGACATCCAGGCTGCCAGTCTGATCAAGGAGTACTTTTCTCTCCAGTCGATGACTATTCAGATGTACATCGCATCAGCTCCACCTTCCTCTCCATTTTCCTCCTGGTCCTGGATAGAGGCAGCCTGCATTTCCTCTCACCTTCTCCTCCTTTCTCTCACCTTCTCCCCAGAGAATCAGCACCGGCTGCTTTTTATTTTCTTTTTCCCCCTCCCCGGTTTTCCTCCCCATTTCCTCTCGAGGCTGTCCTCCTGGATCAACCGGTGACTCACAGTCCCTGACACTCCGGGCTTGCGGGGTCCAATGACCCTTCTTGCCTGAGCAACAACTGTTTGCACTGAGCCCTGCAGAGGATGGAGAGCTGCTTACCGAAATGAGCAAAGTGGGAGAGGAGATGTTGCAGCATGTCCACCACTCACCCTCTGGTTGCCTGGGCCATGTGGAGAATGAGTGGCTTCCCATCAGAAGGAGATTGCCACCGTGGGAAGTGCTCCCCCGGGGATGAGAATTCTGAGAACTTGAGTTCAAGTCTCAACTCCGGCATTTTTTTTCTGAACCACCTCGGGGCAATTAACTTCTGATCCTTTCTGTACCACAGGAGTGCTAAGAGCATACATCTTAAGTGCCGGGTATATGTGGCTCAGGTGGGCTATTTTATGCAGCAGGGCTTTATGAGGTGAGGCACACATTCTGCCGTTTTGTGCAGGTGCCGTCAGCAACCCATGACCACAAATACAGCTGCCAGTTCCTGCTACCTGAATTAGGAAACCCGTCCTCCCTCCAAGGCAACAAGCTTCCCAGCTCAGGCAGATGCATGGATGGCAGCATCTCCCTGCATGCTGCACAATAGGGGAAAATTCCCTTCTCCAGCCCTGTCCAGAGTTCTCTACCAACTCCATCTTTTCTTTTTTTTTAAGATGTGGGGTACAGTTCAGGGTTAGGTATACAAATGGTCATCATGCAGGTACCCTTGTGGATGAAGTGTGCCCTCCCTTCCCCAGGCAGACTCCCACTACTGCCGATTCTGTTTTCCCGCCCCCCTCCCGGCAGTTTCCTGCTACCGCCAATCCTTTTCTTATAGTATTACAGTAATTGTTCAAGGTCCCCTTATGAGTGAGAGCATGTGATACTCAGTTCCTTGTTCCTGTGATACATCACTCAGTATTATTGACTCTAAGTCCATCCAAGTTGCTGTGAAGTCCCTGTGTTTGTCCTTCTTTATGGCTGAGTAATATTCCATTGTGTACATGTGCCACATTTTAAAAATCCAGTTCAGTTTTGATGGGCAGCACAGTTGGTTCCATGTTTTTGCTATTGTGAATAATGCTGCAATAAACATGCATGTACAGGTATGTTTTTCTGGAGATTCTCACAGTCTGACCTGTTGTGTCGTCATCTTGCCTGGAAGTCCAATTCCATCTTTTCTTTTTCCAGTTGGAGTCTCACTCTTGTGCCCAGACTGGAGGGCAGTGGCATGCTCACGGCCACCACACCTTCAACCTGCTGGGCTCAGGCAACCCTTCCTCCTCAACTTTCCAAGTAGCTGGAACTACAGGCACGCACCACCATGCCCACCAATTTTTTTTATTTATTGTAGAGATGAGGTCTTACCTAGTTACCCAGCTGGCCTCAAACCCGTGGGCTCAGGCAATCCTCTCACCTCGGCCTCCCAAAGAGCTGGGATCACAGACGTGAGCCACCACGCCCGGCCCCATCTTTTCTCTAGTGAAAAGAAAAGAAAAGGAAAAGATGGTAGTTCCGTGTCCTTATATTGTCTCTCCTTCTGCTGATGAGGTTATACATGGAAAATCCTGTCCAAGAGAATCTTCAGAGGCGACCAAGGGGAGTGGTTGTACCATGCTTCTTTGATTTTGTCTTCCAGTCTCTACCCTTTCCCTCCCCGCTTTCTTTTACCTTTGGGTCCAAGGGAAACCCTTGTATCTTCAGTGGTTATCCTGGAGAGCAGTAATGTGGTTGCCCCTCTATCCCCATCTTGATTCTCTGATTCTCTGTACTAATCCTTCTGTTCCTGACCAGATGGGACATAGTTTTTGGTAACTATTCATCTCATACTAAGATATTTGTTTCTTTCTTGTCCACAAAAATTTGATAGGTGTGTTCTCTCCACTCCAAAAATTTTTGGCAACATATCTCTTCTGTCCTCTTTTAAAATAAGAATAATGAGCATTGTATTCAAACTTTGACCAACATTCCCTATTCCCCCCTCTCTACCCCACACCCCACCCCTGGACACCACCACTGTACTCCCTGATTCTACGAGCTCCGCTTTTAGGATTCCACATATAAGTGAGATCACGCAGTCTTTGTCTTTCTGTGCCCGGCTTATTTCACTTAGCACAATGTCCTCCAGGCCCACCCACGTGGCCTCTTCTAATCCTCTATATTATATTATCCTGACTAAAACCATCAAAAGTCTCACTCATCCGACTTACATTTTGCAGCAATTCTTGAGCCTCTTCTGCCATTTGTTGGATTTCTGAATAGTCTAGACACAGAACATTTTATCTGTGACCTACTTATAATTATAGTATTGCAAAATCAGGCCAGAAGTTCTCTTTCTTTTCCAGAATTTTTTTCCAACACCATCATCTATTACCTTTCTCTTAAAACTGATCTCATTGTCCTTTTCCAGCCACGGAAATGTCTCAGAATCACACCAGATGCCAGTGCAACCAAAGTCCCTACTGTTAGGGAAGGAGGGTCCGGTCAGGAGGGTACGGAGGGGCCACAGCACCGCCAGAGCTGGCGTGCTGGAGGTGCGCACCGGTAACCAGAGATCCAAGCAACACAAAGATTTGCAACACAAAGAGATGAAGAAAGAAAAGATTTATTTAAAAGAGATCACTTCCCACATATGTCTGTCTGGGGTGCGATCTGATGCCACATGGAAGATGCACAGAATGGCACAGAAGTTAGATTTTAAAATATAGTTCATTTAAAAGTAAATTAGAGACAGAAAGATAAGGGGGAGAGAAGATTCATCTCCCCAGGGTGGGGGAGGGGGCCAAAGCCAGGAAGCATGGCGACAGCCATAGCTCAAAGAGCACGTGGCCATACCAGAGTCCAGCAAGGCAATGGCCCATGGCTGCTGCTTGTGGGTGATGGAGTCCTTTTTTTTTTTTTGAGTTGGAGTCTCACTCTGTCCCCCAGGCTGGAGGGCAGGGGCACACTCCCAGCCACCGCAGCCTCGACCTGCTGGACTCCAGCAATCCTTCCACCTCAGCCTTCCAAGTAGCTGGAACTACAGGCACGCGCGGCTCATTTTTTGATTTATTTAGAGATGAGGTCTCGCCAAGTTGCCCAGGTGGGTCTCGAACCCACGGGCTCAGGTAATCCACTCACCTCGGCCTCCCAAAGCGTGGAATTACAGACTGAGCCACCGAGCCCGGCCGGTTGAGTCCTTTTAACCGTTCCCCTTGATGGGGGAAGATCATTAAGGTGATCGGGTGGTGGTCTGATCCACTTCATCACAAAGGGACAGGCAACGCAGGTACTGACGTCAGGTGATGGACAGCATGTTGATGGGTGGGTTAGTCACATGATTGCTGTGATGGTGGGGTCTGTCTGAGTCACATAGGTTACAAAGGGCTGATTGGGTTAACTTGGGGAATTTGTGCTGGAGGGTTTTTTCCTGCAAGAGATTTGTTAGACATTTGCAGTCCACAAACTTCTTGACCAGAGGTGGGCTTATTATCATTTTTATCACTCTTTTCTTGTTTTGCACCTGGTGGAGATTGCCAATGGGGTAGAGTAGCCGCTTGGCCTGCAGTAGAATGTCTGAATGCTTTCTAATGGTTATGCCGAGGCAAAAAAGACTAAACTAAGAATAAGCTAAGTTTCTTCTAGTTTCTATAGGTACCACCTTTCACTTACTTATTGTCACCTGCTTCTTTTTCTGATCTTGCTTGTGTTTTATAGGGTAATGGAATTTCTTTTCCCCTTTGTAGCATGAAATGAGTCCATATTTCTCTTTGTTCATCTCCTTTTCTTCCTGGGGATTTTAGAAGAATCAACTTGTGCAGAACAGCAGTTATTTGGCACTTATTGTATGCAAGACAGAGTTCTCGGTGTTGAGAATCAATAGAAATGTAAGAACAGTTCTTGACTCCTAGAAAATTATAAACTAGTTGTGGAACCCGACCACGAATAAGCCATATGATACAGAGTACAATATTGGAAATCCAGACCCTTAGGAATCGTTCCAAGTCTGCCCCTAACTTGATTTTGAAAAATTGATGGAGGTTTGCTTCTTCTGTTACCTAATCATCACCCCAGTAAAAAGGACTTTTAAGATTGATTTTGGATCAAGAGAATGGAAGTGCACTTGGGGGCTGTGGAAACAAGATTAAAGGAATCATATGGAAAATGATTTTAAAAAATCTTAAAACTGGCTGAGGTCGGTGGCTCAGCCTGTCATCCCAATCCACTGAGGCGAGTGGATTGCCTGAGCCTGCAGGTTCGAGACCAGCCCAGCAAGCCCTCTCTCTACAATAAATCAAAAATTAGCTGGGCGTGGTAATGCACACCTGCAGTTCAGGATCCTTGGAAGGCTGAGGCAGAAGATTGCGGAGCCCAGCAGGTCAATGTTGATGTGGCCTTGAATGTGCCACTGCACTCCAGCCTAGGCAACAGAGTGAGACTTCAACTCAAAAAGAAAAAAACAAAATCTTAAAACTATCACTAAATGAACTGCCAATGATGAATCTAATTATTATATGTGTCTTGTTTATTTATTGTATCAGCTCCTGAAGGAACATTTATAGCATATTTCTTAGTTGTGAATGTGTGTGCATGTGAAATAATCATGTGTATTGAGTGTATGCTTATTGTCACATTTGAAAGTAATTAAGAGTGGTGGCTCAAACCTGTAATCCCAGCACTTTGGAAGGCTGAGGTGAGAGGACTACCTGAGCCCACAGGTTCGAGACCTCATTCTACCGTAAATCGAAAAAATTAGTCAGGCATGGGACCCTGCACCGGTAGTTCTGGCTACTTGGAAGACTGAGGCAGAAGGATCACCTGAGCCCAACAGGTCAACACTGGGGTGGCGGTGAGTGTGCCACTG
>NW_007252251.1:1335454-1380959 GCF_000164805.1 Carlito syrichta | reverse complement strand
AGTGTGCCACTGCACTCCAGCCTGGGCGACAGAGTGAGATGCCAACTCAAAAAAAAAAAAGAATCAGTCAAAACATTAGCCTCCACTTGGTGAGAGTCACTGACGTTTTGCCAGTTGGCCCTTGGTGTACACTGGGGAGGCTATCAGAGTATTGATAAAAGGGGAAATTGAGCAACAGGGCCACCAAAAGGATTACAGAGCAGGTGCGGGTCAGAGCCCGGAACAGCCCACAGCAGGATTCCTGAGATAATCAGGCAGCCTGACCTCCCTGGGGCAGGGTCCCCCCCAGTACAGAGTTTATCTGTCCTCATGCTTTCCAGCCTTTCCAGAAGAGGGCTGTGGGCTGCAGGAGGAGGGCCGGAGACCCAGGGCCCAGAGGGCCGGAGACCCAGGGCCCAGAGGGCGTGGAGGCAGTGGCTGCACTTCTGCCAGGGCATCCCCAGGCCCTGGGAGCAGGGAGCTGCAGATGTCACCCCTGGCTGTGCCTCCTCGACTGGGCACGTCCTTGTCAAGAACCACGCAGGGCCTCTGTAGCTGGCTCCCTGCCCGGAAGCCACAGGAGGCACACAAGGCAGCCTGGCGGGAAGAGGGGACAGACATGCGCCTCCCTTTCAGCCCTGGCTGCCCTATCAGTCACTGGGTGACAGATGCATTGTCCTTCCCGAGAGACGGGCAGCTGGACGGGGCGCGCCGGCCACCCACTCTACCCGCCCTGCAAGTCACACGCAAGGAGGGCACAGCCAGGAGGGCCTCGGCCGGGTCCTGGGTGCACCCTGACCGTCAAATGAGGCCAGCTGGAAGGGTGTCTGTCAGAGGCCCGAATGAATGAAGCCGGCTGCCCATGCAGAGGCTTTTGTTTCTTGCCAGGACCGGGAGGTCTGGGAGGCTGTCCCGTGGGACCGGAAAGCAGCAGGAATGTGTGCAAGGAGGGAGATGCGATGCGAGTGCAGCCGCAGATAAAGCTGGGGCGCCTGGAAACACTTCTTGGGGCTGCCTGGGACTTCCTCTCTTCCTCCACCCTGCATGGAAAGACGGGGACCACGACAGCCGGATCGGCTTTTGCAAGTCTCAAATTACCTCGTTTGTCTTTCGCAAGGAAACAGTTGACCCCACAGACGAGAGTTTCCTCTCTGCAGGAGCTCTGGAGAGTGTGACTCATGCTTGCTTTTCCTGGGCGGGAAGGACCCTGAGGGAATGAAATTTAATTAACTTCTTGAGAAATGGACGCTTAAATCGTATCAGGCAAATGCATTTCCAAAGACCTGCAGAAATTTCCTCTTCCAATCACTTAAAACAAGACATGCCGAAAACAGAGCTTGGTGTTTCCTCTTCTCTCCCTGGCTTCTCTGCTCAACGGACTTATGATAGCGAACGTGTGGCCGTAGCCATCCCCATGTGCAGGCCGGAGGTCCTCTTGTCTCTGCCCCCGTGCTGCCTGACACGTCCCACCTGCTGTGAAATCCCTTCCCCCTATGTGCCATCTTTCACCTTGGTCTTTTCCTTTGTGTTTTCTCAGACGCCGCCCCCGTGCAGGCAGCGATCGCTCTTCCCCTTGTAAACACTTGCGGAGATCTGGGTCTGTGGTCTCTCCCTCCCCAGACCTCCTGCCCTCCAGTCCAGGGGTATGTTGCTGCCATCTTGTCATAGGCGGATCACCTCAGTGGCACGATGTGATTCACTAGTCTCTATAGCAAAATGCGCCGCTCTATGGTCTGACATTTGACTTTGCAAGACCTTTCTTTGCCAACTTCATTTGTCTCCTTGCTTTCAACTCCTTGCTCCAGTCAAAATAATCTACAAAAATTCTCTGAAAATGCCTCAGAAAATGGCTTTTTCTGCCCCTGTACCACGCGCCCATCTAAGACATCTTTCACCTGTCTGTCGCAACTTTGTACATTCTTCAAAGTCCAGACCAACTGTCCCATTTACTATAAATACCCTCCCAACTTCTCAGAGAAAAGTGCATTTCTTTCCTCAAAACATAACCCTTGTTTATATCAGTCCTGGGCAATTATTGCACACAGTTAATAATCTGTTCATATATCTGTCTCTCTATCTCGCCTCTAACATACCCTGGAAAAGACAGACAAAATGACTAACCGCTTGCTTAACTGATGCAACCCATGAAGGGCCCCATAGTGTTTGAAAGTATTTGTTTATGAGTGAGCTACTAAAAGCAAACTAGGGAACATTTTAAAGTGTCAAAGTAATAGTCACATCTGTTCCCTAGCTCCTTCCAGGGCTAACCCTGGCAATCTCCCTACCACACCTACTTCTGACCAAGGGCATGCATTTGTGTAGTCTGTAGCCATGGAAGGACTGAGGAGATCAGCTGATATTGGAATACTGGGCTGAGTGGTACCAAGTAGAAGACAACATACTAACCAAACACAAATAACAAGGACTTATAGGGTGGTCTATAAGCGAAAACACCTACTTAATTCCCAAAGTAGAACCCTTTGGGGATATTGAAACATCTCTTCTGCTATTAGATTTTATCTACTGTAAGTAAAAACACACATGGCTTTCATGAAATGGATGAGCAAAATTTCTAAAGCCTGATGTTCTTTCAGAAATGCTCTTTTTGGCTAATTTGCTTAACCGAAACATAAAATAAGACAAAATCTAGGAGTCTATCTTCGAAATGTAACCGGAAAGTTCTGCAAACCCAGGTGGCCCTAAATAGTGTTCTTTTGAGTTTAGGCTCTCCGTGTGCCTTTAGACCACGTAGGCTAGAAGAGCAAAGATGAGTTATGCATGGAGGAAAAAAAGCCAGTGCGCCTCGGCGGCCACAGTGCTCACAGAGTCAGCTGCTGCGGGAATGCTCCTCGGACAGTGGCAGCCCTAAGCAGGGCTTTGAAGGAGGAGAGGGGACTCTTTTTACTAAAAGAAATAGAGAAATAAGTTCTGAGGGCCTTTCAGGTAGGTTTGCCTGGCTAGAGAAGAGGGCATGGCCTTGGATACGGGAAGAGAAAGAAATATTAGGAAGAGTCAAGTCAAAGGAAAGCACCGAAGGGACACATGGTTATTTAATTTCACTGGAGCAGTAAGCAATAATAAAACCTTCTGAGAAAAGACATAACCACATTCAACCCCAGCGTAGGCCTCATTCACGGATGGCCGTTAACAAAAGTGTATGAAGAGATAAATGAAGAAAATGGATATGTCAAATTTTAAGGAGCTACCCTTGTCTTGGGAAACACGGACTTTTTTTTGAAGCTTTCATTAGACCAAAGGAAATCCCCACTTTAGTAAAATCAAACAGCAGAGTATTATATGAAATATTCTCATTCTATGCCTCAGGATTGCTGCTATTAATAGTGGGAATGTCTCCAGACAGTTCTGCATAAGCACAGATATACAAAAAAATTATACACATTTTAAGAAAGGAAGAAGCTGTATTAAAATTAAAAGATGGGATGGGTATGGTGGCTCAAACCTGTAATCCCAGCACTTTGGGAAGCCGAGGTGAGAGGATTGCTTGAGCCCAGGGGTTCGAGACCAGCCTGGGCAACTTGGTGAGACCTTATCCCTACAATATATCAAAATATTACCCAGGCATGATGGCGTATGCCTGTAGTTCCAGCTACTTGGAAGACTGAGGCAGAAGGATCACTGGGTCCAGGAGGTTGACACTGGGGTGGTCGTGAGAGTGCCACTGCACTCCAGCCTGGGCAACAGAGTGAGACTCTGACAAAAAAAAAAAAAATTAAAAGATGACTACAAGTCACATTTGACTTCTACAATTACAAGAGGTGCTCAAAGCGGTTACCATCAGCGTCCAAACACTTCTGATTACGGCAAACTAAAAGTAATATATATATAACATCTCTTAAAATGTGTATACATTTTTTTTGCACCCTGGTATATGTGTATGCCACTTACATGCAAACAGAATCACGTTCTGCATACTGCCCTGCAACTTGCTTTTACACTTTAAAATCTTGGGAAAAGCTTTGTATACTTACACATGATGATTTTGCTCTCATTAAAAAAAAGTGATAGAATGAAATTTTATTGAATGAATGCACCATAATTTATTTAATTGCACATTAAGGTGGTATTTTTCTAGATTTTGCTTTTCAGCATTAGGAAAACAATTACAATTTGCATGCTTTTAAAAGTAATATTTATCAAGAACCCAATAAAAATGATCAGAATTTTATCCCTCTTTGAGTTTTTCTTTTTCCACCAATGAAAAATAAAAAGATTAGAAAATACATTTGAAAACAGTTTAGAATATTGCTAAAGAGGTAAACATCATAGCTATAAACACATTTATAATGTTTAAAAGGTAGTTAACTGTAGAAAAGTTAGCTAAAAGGGGGTAAAACCACTCTGAATACACAAATACTGAACAATTTGTGAACTACTAGTGAGAATGATTCATATTTAACCAGTGAATTTTCTTTTTTTTTTTTTTGAGTTGGAATCTCACTCTGTCGCCCAGACTGGAGTGCAGTGGCCGCTCCCGGCCACCGCAGCCTCGACCTGCTGGGCTCTGGCGATCCTTCCGCCTCAGCCTTCCAAGTAGCTGGAACTACAGGCGCGCACTACCACACCTGGCTAATTTTTTGATTTATTGTAGGGATGAGGTCTCGCCAAGTTGCCATGGCGGGTCTCGAACCTGTGGGCTCAGGCAATTCACTCACCTCGGCCTCCCAAGGCGCGGGATTACAGGCTGAGCCACCGAACCCGGCCTAACCAGTGAATTTTCAAACAATTTACTTGGAGTCACAGACAAAATTTTTAAACATTTCATAAAATTCTAAGTATATAAGCAAAACACATGTCTCTGGCTGAAAATCAGTAGTGCTTTGCTTACTAAAAATTCTAAAAAAAAAAGAAGAAGAAATAAAAAGACGTGCTCCAGTGGACACAAAAAGGAAACAGCTTTAAATTTTTATTAATGACTCAAGATACACATAATATTTATTGGGGAAAATAAAAGGTATGTAGAAAAGCAGAAATTAGAATTACTCCATTAGACTAGCTTATCAGTTTACCAACTTAAGAACAAACAAAAGACCAGTTTGCTTCTGATCCATTTTCCAGACCTTCATCTCCCATCTATTTGGGCGGGGAGCAAGTCGGTCTTGAAAGTGTCTCTTTGGATCAGAACATCTCAGTGTGTTTACCACATGCACTAACTCAACTGCAGCAGAAAAACCTGACATGTGCAAGTATTCTGAAGTAGCCTAGACAGTAGCATAGTCTACATTTCTGCTGTATATACAGACGCCCTGAAAGATGTCAGTGTCCAACATGGTATTATTACTGTGGGAGAGAAGGAGAGTTCACCGTGTGGAAGCAGGGAGAGGACCATGATAAGTGGATGCTTCTTCATCATCTTTCTTTCTTTTTCTTTTTTTTTTTGAGTTGGAGTCTCACTCTGTCGCCCAGACTGGAGTGCCGCGGCCGCTCCCGGCCACCGCAGCCTCGACCTGCCGGGCTCCGGCGAGCCTTCCGCCTCAGCCTTCTGAGTAGCCGGAATTACAGGCGTGTGCTACCACGCCCGGCTCATTTTTAAATTTATTGTAGAGATGAGGTCTCGCCTGCCCAGGCGGGTCTCGAACCCGCGGGTTCAGGCCATCCACTCACCTCAGCCTCTCAAAGGCGTGGGATTTCGGGCTGAGCCACCGAGCTCGGCTTTTTTTTTAGGAGAATAAACTGCCAGGGAAGGGTCGTGCACACCTCATCAACAAGGGTACCTGCATAATGAACATTTGTATCCCAACTCTGAATCGTATCCCACATCTTTAAAATAAAAATAAATTTTTTTTTAAACAGGAGAATAAGCATCTCCAATGAACTACTTATTACTATTAATCTTTAGAAAGAATAATTCTTTTTCAGCATTTTAAAAGTGCAGCCCAGTGTCATCTGAGTCATCTCTTTCTCCTCATGTTGTTTTCTTGCCAAGCCAGGCAGAACTAGAGGCTCAGTTTCCATTCCTTCAGTCTGACGCCCTCCCATAAGAAGTTGCAGTCCCACTTCAGTCCACCAGGCTGACTACAGTAAACAAACAAAAGACAGACAATAGAAAGTGTTGATGAGCATGGGTGTAAACTCTCCTCCATTGCTGATGCAAATGTAAAATTGTGCAGCAACTTTGGAAAACAGTGGGACAGTTTCTAAAATACTGAATATAAATTTACCATATGGCCTAGCAGTTCCACTCCTACCTATCCACCCAAGAGAAATGAAAACATGTGCTCTCATAAATACTTGTACACATGTTCACAGCAGCACTATTCATGCTAGTCAATAAGTGGAATCAACTTGAATGTCCATTAACTGATGCATGAATAAATAAAAGTGGTCTGTCCATACCAAGGGATACTACTCTGCAATGAAGAGAAACAAAGTATTCACACATGCTATAATGAATGAAAATTAACATTGTGCTAAGTGAAAGAAGTCAGACATGAACCGAAAAAGTGTGTATTATTCCATTTATATGAAATGTCCGGTAAACTCAAATCCATGGAGACAGAAATCCATAGACACAGACATCCATACATTAGGTTGCCTGGCCTTGGGACCGCCTGGCATTGGGACCAGAGAGTGGCTGCTAATAGACACGAGGGCTGTTTATAGGATAGTGGAAATGTCTTAAAATTGAAATGTGGTGATGACTGCACAACTTTGTACATTTACTAAAATTACTGAATTACATATGTAAAACAAGTGATTTATGTCATGGAAATTATAACCTGAGAGAAAGAAAAAAGAAAGGACAGAAGGAAGAAAAAAAGAGAGAAAGGAAGGAAGAAGGAAAAGCTTGAGTAAAGCATCTCTCTAAGTGGGAGAGCTTAGCCTTGTAGGCACTACCTACAACGCACTCAACAACCACAACTCTGTTTCTGGAAAAGTGAGCAAGTTGTACGCAGGACTAAGGAAGTTCACAGGCTGCAAAGGGTGGAAAAAACAATCTTTCCTTTCATCTATTTTTGTAAAAGTAACAGAAGCTATAAACATCTTCTCTTTCCTGGGTTGATAATTTTATCCCTCATGACCCGTCTTTAGCCCCAGAGAAGGAAGTCATTGAATTTGAGCCCTGAGCATGGAAAAGCACTTGTAGCTCTCTCACACTCTCCTTGTTAGCACGCAGCCTGTCTGTTCCCAGGTCTTCTGTCACCTGCTTCTGGCGCTCATTTTACCCATCAATGGCAAGAGAGGACAGAAGAATTAGCTGTTGGGGCCATGACCTGACACCGTGGGCTGACCCAGGGCCCTGGGAGCAGTTTATTTGTTTGATACTATTTCCTCCGAGCTGACAGGCAACCCTTCCTTCTGAAATCACTCTCGGGCCACCAGCATACTCTGACAGCAAGTATACACAGCTGGGAGGCCAGACTCGTCCCACAGACTCACTACGAGTTGTCCTAGAAACAAATGAAGGGCTGTGTGGGCGCTTTGCTTCCTGGCAGGGTCCTGCCAAATCTGCTACTGGAAATACTCTATGCATAGGCAAGGTCAAGACAGGGCCCGTTCTCGAGCTCCCAAAACCGGTCAAGAAGGAACACACAAAAACTCCGGGTGTCCTTTAAATTAAACACACACACACACACACACACACACACACACACACACACACACACACACGTTCAGGTCTATACAGGGACAAGCTTCCTCTTTGTGACCACATCCTGGGCACACTGAAAATTTCCAGCAGAATGCAATGCACAGTGTATGTGCCAACAGTGTCACCTTTCAGCTGGAGCAGTGTTTTTCTTTTGAGGAACAATTTCCAAACGGATGTTTGTTTTCTGTTTTTGTTTTTGTTTTTACAGCAAGTCAAATATCAGACTATGTGTTTTGGAGGCTGAGTGAGGGTGAGAAGAGTTCAGTCTATGTCAGATAAATGGTTGCTTGCTTCTCATCTTTGGAACCAAATATAGAGATTTCTTTAAAGATGCATCCAGAAGCCTCACAAATGGGAGTGAGCTCAGTGGTAAGTTGGGACCTAATCCGTCGCCCTCCCCCAGGGAAAAATTGCAGAGTGATAGAGGCTTGAGATTGCTAGTATATTCAGAACAATCACAAATAGTGTGGCACATCCTCGAAGGAGGTATGCTTGAGTTGCAAGAAAGCACATAGGGTGTGTGCCCAACGCAGACACCAAAGGCCACGTCAGCCTCTCTGGAGGAAGGAACAAGGGATGCAGACATGCTTGGATAACTCCAGTCCTTAGAAGAAACATCCTTATTTGCTCTATACGCTCTTTCCCCTTTTGCTTCCATTTCCTGTATCTTCTGCAGAGCAAACTTTCTAGAGCGTTTTTTCCCATGGTAACTCCTCCCCTCACCTGTTTACTTTTCCACGTCCTTTCTACCTGCCTTTTGTTCTCAGCAGTCTACTGAATCTATCCTGGCAAAAGTTACTAGTGACCTCCTTAGTATTAAACCCTAAGGGTGCTGTTTTGGCCTCATCCAACTTAGCTTTTCAACAATACTTGGCACCGTTGAAATATTGAATTGACTTCTTAAAATACTCCTCTGGGCCGGGCTCGGTGGCTCAGCCTAATATCCCAGCACTTTGGGAGGCCGAGGTGAGTGGATTGCCTGAGCCGTGGGTTCGAGACCCGCCCGGGCAACTTGGCGAGACCTCATCTCTACAATAAATCAAAAACTAGCCGGGCGTGGTGAGTGTGCGCCTATAGTTCCGGCCACTTGGAAGACTGAGGCGGAAGGATCATTGGAGCCCAGCAGGTAGAGACTGCGGTGGCCAGGAGTGTGCCACTGCCCCACAGCCTGGGTGACAGAGTCAGACTCCGACTCAAAAAAACAAAAACAAAAGCACACTCCTCTGTAGGATCCAGGCCACTCTGCCTCACTAGTTTTTCTTCTACCTACCTTAACGGCGCTTCCTTCTCAGTGTCTGTTTTTGGCGTTTTTCTTGCACTTGGATGTCTACTTTAGGTGTTTCTTTCCTTCTCTAAAAAGCAATTTCATTTATTCTTATGACATTTCATATCATTCAAATGCTAATAACTCCAACGTTTATTCACTGTAGTGGCCAGCTGTCCCCTAATCTCAACTGGTATACCCAGATTCTCATTTGACATCACCCATTGGCTGTCCACCGGGCAACTCAATCGTTATATGGCCAAATTAGAACTCTTGGTTGCTCCTCTGCACTCTCATTCCACTATCAAACCCTCACCCCCTCATTTTCCTCATTGAGTGGCTGCCCCAGTAGCATCCCTCCAGACTCAACAAGTAGGGCTGCAGAAAGGAGCCCCATCTGAAATCCAATCTGCACTGCACATCCCTTAATAGACTAAATGCCCTCGGACAGAGTTGCTTGCATCTGCCTGGAGGAAGGAGGGCTTCTACCTTTGTCAGAGGTGGCACCTGTCCAACAAGCTGAGAGCCCAAGCGTTGTATCCGCCCTGAAGAGGCACCATTTTTTGTCGCGCTCAGTGGCTCATCCTGTAATCCCAGCACTTTGGAAGGCCAAGGTGAATGGATTGTCTGAGCCAGAGGTTGGAGACCAGCCCCGGCAACTTGGCAAGACCTTGTCTCTACGATCAATAAAAAAAATTAACTGGGTGTGGTAGCGCACGCCTGTAGTTCTGGCTACTTGGAAGGCTGAGGCAGAAGGGTCACAGAGTCCAGCAGGTCGACGCTGGGGTGACCATGAGCACACCATGGCACTCCAGTCTGGGCGACAGAATGAGACTTTGACTCAAAAAAAAAAAGAGGCGACATTTTTATCCCCACAAAGAATATGTGTAGGTGAACTATAGGACTGACATCCACCCAGTTACCAAGGATGAAAACCCAGGGTCATGCTTGTTACCCACCACATTCACGGGCAAGGCACACCGCACCGCCATAGCCATCACCCTGGCTCACGCCACCGTCATCCGTCATGAAGATGATCACACACATCTCATCAGATTCCCCACTTCCATACTGTCTCCCCTGTTATGCTCTTTACAAAGCAGCCAAATTAATTGTTTAAAAACAAAATCCAGCCGGGCTCGGTGGCTCAGCCTGTAATCCCGCAACTTTGGGAGGCTGAGGTGAGTGAATTGCCTGAGCCCGCGAGTTCGAGACCCACCTGGGCAACTTGGCAAGACCTCATCTCTACAATAAATCAAAAATCAGCCGGGCGTGGTAGCGCGCGCCTGTAATTCCGGCTACTCGGAAGGCTGAGGCAGAAGGATCGCCGGAGTCCAGCGGGTTGAGGGTGCGGTGGCCGGGAGCGGCCACTGCACTCCAGTCTGGGCGACAGGGAGACTCCAACTCAAAAAAAACAAAAAACAACAACAAAAAAATCCAATGTTTTTAAACATCTTTCTGCCTACATGAAACCTTCTGATCCTTCCCTATTATCCTTAGCATTAAGTTTAAGGACCTTGACCTGACAAAGCCCTCTCTGGTCCGAGCCGCCTCACCTCTGCAACCTTTATGCTCCTCTCCTGTCCCTTCCGCGTCATGCACTGGTGACAATGGCCTTTTGTCAGTTCCCAGAAAGGCCAAGCCTCTTTCCTGCTTCAGGGCTATAGTACTTGCTTTTTCTTGGTCTGGAACATCCCTCCCCTGCTCTCCACAGGGCTGGGTCCTCCTCACCCCTGAGATCTCAACATAAATACAGACTCCCTCTTTCTGCCAATCGAAAGTGGGTCACTCCTGTCATGCTCCGTTCTGGCACCTAGTTTGTTTATTTCATGTGACACAAAACAGTCTCTAGTTAATATATTGATTTGCTTACTGTCTTCTTTCCACACTAGTCTCTACGATCCTGAGGGCAGCTCCTGTGGCCGTCTCGTGTTTTATCACAACTTCTGGGCTGATGCTTTCTGGACAGTAGCCAGCACTTAGTGCTCGTACTTGTTGAATGAACCATAAATTAGTCGAATTTGGAAAGGTAAAGGATGATCCAAGTGAGACAGTGCTGGAGCCACTTCCAAGTGAATCTTGGTGCTGCTGAATGTAGAAATGCTGGCGATTGAGCTCATAGTTGTGTGTGGAGGATCGTTGGCATATTTGGGTGGAGAAGTGATGTCGAAATGTAAATTCTGTAAACTAGGGCGCAAGTGCTCTGAAACGGACAGGCAGGGCCACTGTTTCTCAGACGAAGTTGAAGGGAGACATTTTGAAAGAAACCTCAGAAAGCTACCTTCTGGAGTTAAGAGGCGCTTCATATCTGTATGTGACTAGAATGTTCTGCTGATACTATCAGTGCTACTGGTCTTTGATACAGTTTCAGAATAGGAAAAGGACACAGAACTAGGACATGTCATGATGATTGCAGAAAAGTTTGTAGCATTCAAGCCGCTCCTTTTGATGTGAAATTTCCCAGTGTAGTTTCCTCTTGGATTTGACTTCTGGTTGGGAGAACAGATGCTAACTGAATACCAGGTCTAGCATATGGGTATGGTGGTGGAGTTCATTTTCCTGTTTCACTATTTATCTGCTATGGATCTTTTTGTGGTTTTGTTTTGTCTTTTGAGTCCAGGCTGGAGTACAGTGGCACTCTCATGGCCACCCCAGCGGGTTCCAACGACCCTTCTGCCTCAGCCTTCCAAGTAACCCGGAACTACAGGCACCCACTACCACACCCGGCTAATTATTTGATTTATTGTAGAGAAGAGGTCTCGCCAAGTTGCCCAGGCTGGTCTCGAACCCGTGGGCTCAGGCAATCCACTCGCCTCAGTCCTTCAAAGTGCTGGGATTACAGGTTGAGCCCCCGAGCCGGGTCCACTAGGGATCTTGAGCAAGAACAAGAAAATTAGCATCTCCAAAAGGTGGTCATCTTGTTTTTAGACAGTCAGGGAGGAGCTAATGATGGTACCTTGGGGGTTTGGAGAGCTGCAGGATACCTATATATACTTAAAGTATCCAAAACAAGGTGAATGTTGTGTCTAAGATGCGCCAATGTGTAAAAAAGTGAGGAGTAAGTATAGGTGTTTGCTTGTATTGCTATAGAATACCTCTGGGAAAATACACAAGAAGTTAATGACAGTAATTGCCTCTGTGGTAGGCATCTTGGTGGCTGGGGACAGGGGAGGGGAAAGGGATTTTCAGAGTTCTTATGATGTCTTTCCTACTTCGCGTTTCCTCCTTCTCTTTCTCTACCTGTCTCTGTCTTTCTTGTTGGTAATAACGGCAGACTTAAAATGTACCCCTCTTCTCCATGACTCTAATTCCGTATATCAGAACTGTGATGTCTGCTTCTTAGAGAATATAAAGATTATTTTCAGAAACGTTCTTTGGTTTCATTACCATGTTTTTATATGCCACCTGCTTTGGCATTCGCTTTTACCTTCATTTCTGTCATTTCAGAGGATACAGTATCTCTTTCTCATGACAACCTCTATTTCTGTCTCTGTCTCTGTCTTCTCCATTTCTCTGTCTTTGGACTTTCTTGGTAGTATGGAAATATCCCCATATTTTTTCCCATAAAAAAGAAAAACTTTCCCAAACCTAGACCTCGCTAGCTGCCATTTTCCTTCTCTTTTTCCCTTCATAGTTATGTTTCTTAAAGAGTTTTCTGTATTTTCCCTCCCTACTTCAGTATTAAACGGTTGTCACTTTGCCCCACTGGATTTGAGTCCCCTTACTCTTTGGAAACGGTGTTCCCTGAGTGCACTAAAGACCTCCTTTGTTATTATTAAGCCCAATGAACATGTGTTCTGTCTTCATCTTCTTGGACCTCTGCCCAACATATTGTCACTGAAGCCAACTACTTCCTTTCTTTATTTTTATTTTGTGGCTTCCATAACGCCATCTCCTTTTTCCTTATCCTTGTTTGAATAAGGAGCTTATCCTAGTTATTCTCATAAAAACCTGTGTGTACCTCTGTAATGTAATCATCTATGGACGTGAACACGAATATCTTCTCCATTAGACCACAATGTCATGAGGACAGGAACTGTGTCATTTTGGTCCTCCAATCCTAAGGCAGGGCTTTGTTCAATAAATATTGGTTTACTAAATGTTGAATGAGAAAATGTTCTTCTACAACTGTAGTTTTAGTACTAATTGTGGCAAGAAGTGCTCGTTGCCTCTAATAGCCTCTCTCCTCATTTGTTCTTTATAACAGAACCTTGACTGTGTTCCGCCAAAAAATTACATTTCTCAGTCTTTCTGGCATGGCGATGTGACTCTATTCAGGGTAACGAGGAAAGTAGAAGGTACCTACAGAAGGCACTTTAGAAGTGAGGGGCACGTCGTCTCTCCTTATTGCTTCCTCTAATGTGAAATGAAGGGCTATAGCTTTATCAGTCCTCTTATGACCTTGAGAACAGATCATACAACAGTAAGAAAGAAGTCTGGGACGCCGACATCTTTATAGGGTGCTATGGTTTGAATGTTTGTACGCTCTCAAACTCATGTTAAAGTTTAATTGCCTGTAGTTCCAGCTACTTGGAAGGCTGAGGCGGAAGGATTGCTGGAGCTCAGCAGGTCGACGTTGGGGTGGCCATGAGCATGCCACTGCACTCCAGTCTGGGCAACAGAGTGAGACTCCAACTCAAAAAAAAAAATTAATTGCCATTGTAACAGTATTAAGAGATGGAACTTTCAAGAGGTTATTAGACCATGCCTTCCTGAATAGGTTAATGCTGTTATCTATTTAAAAGGAGTGGGGCTGGGCTTGGTGGCTCAGCCTGTAATCCCGCGCCTTTGGGAGGCTGAGGTGAGTGGATTGCCTGAGCCCACGGGTTCGAGACCCGCCTGGGCAGCGAGACCTCATCTCTACCAAAAATCAAAAAATCAGCCGGGCGTGGTAGCGCATGCCTGTAATTCCGGCTACTCGGAAGGCTGAGGCAGAAGGATCGCCGGAGCCCAGCAGGTCGAGGCTGCGGTGGCCGGGAGCGGCCACTGCCCTCCAGTCTGGGTGATCGAGTGAGACTGCAACTCAAAAAAAAAAAAACAAAACAAAACAAAAAACAAATAAAAGGAGTGGGGTCCAAAAAAATGAGTCTCCTCTCCTCTTTGTTCTCCCTCTCTCCTCTCTCTCTGTGTCTCTCTTTCATCCCTCTCTTCCGCACTCTCCTCCCACCTTCGCCCTTCCTCAACGGGATGATGTAACAAGAAAGTCCTTGCAAGACACCAGGTCCTCAATCTTGAATTTCCCATCCTCCAGAACCATGAACCGATAAATCTCTGTTCATTATAAACCACTTGGTCCATGGTATTCTGTCATTGCTATACCAAATGGACCAAGACATTGGGTTACCACACCAGACCCGGAACAAATACCTCTCAACTTTTAAAATATAAAATAATATGCTGAGCCCATGGCACATGCCTATAATTCCAACTACTCAGAAGGCTAAGATGGGAGGATTACTTGAGCTCGGCAGTTTGAGACCAGCCTGAGCAACAAAGTGAGAATCTACCTAAAAAATTATAGCAATAAAATAATAATAAAGACAATAGACTCTTTTTTTTTCTTTTAATTTTTTTTACTTTAAAGATGTGGGGTACAATTCAGGGTTAGGTATACAAATGTTCATTATGCAGGTACCCTTGTGGATGAGGTGTGCACCCCCTCCCCCGGCAGATTCCAAATACTGCCAATTCCACACACCCCTCAAACTCTGGCAGTTTCCTGCTACTGCCAATCCTTTTTTTTACAGTCTTATGATAACTGTTCAAGGTCCGCTTATGAGTGAGAACATGCGATACTCAGTTCTTTGTTTCTGTGAAAGGTTACTCAGTATTATAGACTCTAAGTCCATCCACGTTGCTGTGAAGTTCATGATTTTGTTCTTCTTTATGGCTGCGTATATCCCTACTTATCACCATACACAAAAACCAACTCTAAATGGATCAAAGACCCAAATGTAAAACTTCAAACTATGAGAACCTTAGAAAAGGCAGGAGACACCCTTATGGAAACTGGAACTGACAACCAATTCCTGATCAAAACCCCAAGTGCCCATGCCATAAGAGATAAGATAGACAAGGGGTACCTCATCAAATTGACAAGCTTCTGCAAAGCCAAAGAAACCATCAAGAGAGCAGGGAGACAGCCCACAGACTGAGAAAAAATATTTGCCAACTGTATGCTGACAAAGGTCAAACATCTAGTATCTACAAGGAACTCAAACGTGCTGAAAAGAAAAAAACAAACAGCCCCACTACAAAGTGGGCAAAAGACATGAATAGACACTTCTCAAAAGAAGACATACGAGTACCCAGCAGATACATGAAAACAATGCTCAGCCTCACTAGACAATAGAACTCTTAAACTGTTTAACTCACTCTAGGTGGATCTCTGGTACTAGCAGCTGAATTTAATCCGTACTTACATTCATCCTGAAACAGAAATTCCTGAAGTAAGTGAGCGCATCAGAGTGCTAGAGGGCTAATCCTTTGTCTCCCAAGTTCACTTCTCAGAGGGCAGAGAGGGGTTAGCAGTCTAGATTTAGGTAAAGCACAGAAGCCAGATGGTCATGTCTGCTGCCCGTGTCTTAATTGTTTGCCTTAGGGAAACAATGGGAATTTAGCAGACTAAGGCATGTGGTTGCTATTTATTTAGTTAGTTTTTGAGTTGGAGTCTCACTCTGTTGCTCAGTCTATAGTGCAGTGACACGCTCCCGGCCACCGCAGCCTCGACCTGCTGGGCTCAGGGGAGCCTTCCACCTCAACCTTCCAAGTAGCTGGAACTACAGGCATGTGCCACCATGCCTGGCTAATTTTTTGATTTTTTGTAGAAATGAGGTCTCCACAAGTTACCCAGGCGGGTCACAAACACCTGGGTTCAGGCAACCCTCTTGCCTCCGCTTCCCAAAGTGCTGGGATGACAGGCCTGGGCCACCACGCCCAGCCCATGGTTGATCTTTAGGAAGAGGGAAGTTACTTGATTAAATCTACACTAGATTATTCAAGAGTGACTGGATTAAATAGGCCAGTTAGTCCAAGTAGCTATCTTCTTTTAAATAAACCTTTAACTGGATTATCTGGAAGTTGATCATTCTGAGAACAAATGCAATTTGGTCACAGAGCAGGTTATTCCGACACCACAGAAGCACGACTCTAGGGTCTAGGGAGTGTATTAAATATAATTACAGGAGCCAACAGTAATGTTTAGAGGAATATCATGGAGCTAAAGTGCATGGACCACAACCGGTCGAGGAGCAGTCTGAGTGGTGACTAATCTTTTAATGTCTTAGAAAAGCCTATGATTGATTTATCCTTAGCAGTTTTCAAAATATTCCATAGCCATAATCTTAAAATATGTTTTCAAATAATTTGAATACCTGAATGGATGTGAAAGAGTCCAGACTCATGTATTTACATGGCGCAGTTTGATAAGACAGAGTTGTTCCCATATAGGCGTGCAATTGATTTAACTATAGGCTTGACCCATGGAATTCCCTTGTAAACTGACAGCCATGAGAAAACCCACTCTCACAACAGAGCCCTCCTCCTGGAAACAGCGCAGCACTTCTGCCCTTTCTCACAGTCCTCTCGGCTGCAGGGAAACAAGAATGCTCTTTGTCAAGGCATACCCAGGAGGAGCATCTGAAGCTCAATTTTCTCATGGTGTATTCGAATAAAAAGGAATGGAGATAATTTAATTTGAAATATGTCCAAGCATTTCTAGTATCATCCCTGCACTGTGGCATGTTTCTGGAGCAAGTAAGATAGTAAGAAATCAAATATGGAAAAATTCAGCAGAATGTCTCATGTCCTAAAAATGGCCATTTAGAGAGCTTGCCATGGCTTTTCTTTTGTCCTCCTTTTTCTGAAATAAAGGGTTTGATGACTTTCTTTCTTAAAACCAAGAAACAAACAAGCAAACAGAGATAATTGCCAGATGGTATCCATAACCTCGACTTATCTGACATACCAAGTAGCATTTCTTTAGCAGTCCTGCCACTTAACTTCCTTGCAGATCAGTGAACGAAGCTTGAGTCCAAGGAGAGTCTTAGCTAGAGAAAGAGGACCCGGTCACCATCTACACAGACTAAGCCTGCAGGGGCCTGCTGGAAACTGTCAAGTAAGGGTGCTCTGCCGGGCGCAGTGGTTCATGCCTATAATCCCACACGTTGGGAGGCTGAGGTGAGAGGATTGCCTGAGCTCATGGGTTCGAGACCAGCCCGAGCAACTTGGTGAAACCTCATCTCTACAAAAAAAAAAAAAAAAATTAGCTGGGCTTGGTGGTGCATGCCTGTAGTTCCAGCTACTTGGAAGGTTGAGGCGGAAGGATCACCTGAACCCAGCAGGTCGAGCCTGCGGTGTCCATAAGCGTGTCACTGCATTCCAGCCTGGGCAACAGTGAGACTCCAACTCAAAAAAAAAAAGTAAGGGTACTCAGTGTTCTGAAATCATTCATCAAGGAGACTCAGTAAGAGGTGGCATCCCGTCAGAACCTGGCCAAGTCATTTACTGCTGCTCTTAGCTTTGATCTAATGAATCACTGCACTTGGGGACAGGACATAGCAGGCACCCAGTTACGCTGAAGCATTGAAGTGTATGTAAATGTTTTACTTTTAATTCGTTTTAAACCAACTCTTTATTAATCGCTTATCTGAATAAAATGCTTTTTGTCTATTTTTTACTCTGCATTTGGACAACGAAGCCATATACACACCAGTTAAGATTTTCACAATTGTTATTGGCTTAATTTTAATGATGACTTTTAAATGAACACATGAAGTATTGTACATTTTGCTGAATGTGACATTCATATCATTCACGTATAAAGAAGCCAAAAAGAACAGCCCCTATGGTCAGATTGCTTAAGATTTCGTCTTAGATCATCTACTTACTACTTGTGTGATAAAAGATTATTTTGCCTAGCTGTACTTGTTTCCTCATTTGCAATAAATAGAATTAAAAATAAAAATAATAGTACCTACTGATGGATAGCAAGTACTTAATAGACATGATCATAGAGAGTGGAAGACATTTAAGATGCAGGATGGAGGCCAGGCTCGGTGGCTCAGCCTGTCTTCCCAGCACTTTGGGAGGCCAAGGTGAGTGGACTGCCTGAGCCCACAGGTTCGAGACCCACCTGGGCAACTTGGCGAGACCTCATCTCTACAATAAAACAAAAATTAGCCAGGCGTGGTAGCACGTGCCTGTAGTTTTGGTCACTTGGAAGGCTGAGGTGGAAGGATCGCTGGAGCCCAGCAGGTCCTGGAGTGGCCGTGAGGGTGCCACTGCACTCCAGCCTGGGCGACAGAATGAGACTTTGATTCAAAAAAAAAGAGATGCAGGATGGAAATTTAACTGCCCTACATGTAGGAAAAAATTCCAGTGTTCTAGTGATGTCTGCAAATGAGCCTTTGGCATTGGAGTTAGTTGAATCCAGTCTTGCACAATCACAGAACTTGCTAGGTAAAATGTCTTAACTGGATCACTTCAAATAGCCTGGTAATTTATCTGTCCTGACATAAGGATATGACAGATATAATTATAAAGCAGTGAACTAAAAAAATTTTGAACTAAAAAATTTTTTTAACTCCCATGCCAAAATTTTCATGAAAAGGGACTATTGACCTTCAAAGCTGTCACCTTATGAGCTATTTATGTACATTTATTAAAATTCTACTATTGTTACTGTTTTGGAAAGGCCTTCAGATACAGTTATAAGCCACAGACCAAAATCAAAATCCATTTTGGTCTCCCATCACATCTGACATTGATTTGTGACTATGATCCAAAATCACATTTAGCCTTCACACTAACAGAAGTCTAAAGAATAAGTAACTGACCCTGAAAGTAATCATATTAAGCCTTAAACAGAATCGTTAACACTAATAGAAGTCCACAGAACTAACAGCTGACCCTGAAAACAATCATATTTAGCTTTAAACAGAATTGTTAACACTACTGGCAGTAGTTGGAAACCGCCAGGGCAGGGCGGGGCAGGGGGAGGAGGGAGGAGGGTGGGCTTGGCAGTAGTGGGAAACTGCCAGGGCGGGGTGGCACACCTCATCCACAAGGGTACCTGCATAATGAACATTTGTATGCCTAACCCTGAATTGTACCCCACATCTTCAAAATTAAAAATAAAAAAAAAAGAATTCCAAAGAATGAGTAACTGATCCTGAAAGCAATGACTGCATTTATTCCTCATTCATTCATTCGTAAGTGTTTATTTTAATGCACTAGTAAAGTTGATTTTACAATATCAGCTCCACAGACTTAAGTGAATTTTTTCTTCACCGATTGTTTTGATGAGAATGTGTATAAACTCCAGCGTGCATTTACTTAAATAATAGCTACTCAAATTAGTTTACCTCCGACTTAAAAGGGTCCACCTGGTTACTGTTGCAGAGTACTACGAGAAAATCGTGGTACACGTACTATTTTAGAAATAAAAGTGAAGTTCTAGATGTTGGTGAAGTAGACATTGTTTGAATTTATTATCGCTTCGTGTTATTTGTAAGATCCTTGTGGTATTCGTTTCCTAGAGTCACCGTAACAAAGTTCCACAAACTGGGCATTTAAACCAACAGCAATTTATTGTCTCCCAGTTCTAGAGGCTAGAACCCCAAATCAAGGTGCTGGCAGAGACATGTTTCCTTGAAGACTCTAGAAAACTTCACCTCTTCCTGCTTTCTGGTGGTTTCCAGCAACTCTTGTCATTCCTTGGCTTAGAGATGCAGCACACCAATCTACGCCTCTACTGTCACTTGTCACCACCCCCCATGTCTGTGTCGAAATTTCCCTCCTTATCTTATAAGGACACCAGTCATATTCAGTTAAGGGCACTCTAGCATGACCTGACCTCATCTTATCTGCAAAGACACTATTTCTAAATAACGTCACATTCACAGATATCAGAGGTTAGGATTTCAACATAACTTTCTGAGCAATGCAAGTCAACTCAACACTTTATGTGTTGATTTAGTCTCACTATTATCCCCAGTTACTCAATCAAGCACTAATGCGGATATTACTATGACGGCATTTACCTTGTAGGTATGTGATTGACGTCTATAACAGTTTGTTGGTGTGACTGAAGCCTATAATATAATAATGTCATAGTTAATATTGCTTTACGTAAGGAACTGCCAAAGTAGAGGGGCACACCTCATCCACAAGGGTACCTGCATAATGAACATTTATATACCTAACCCTGAATTGTTAGGTATACAACAATTGTTAGGTATACAACACAACCTCGAGATTAAAAATTAAAAAAAAAGAATTCCAAAGAATGAGTAACTGATCCTAAAAGCAACGACTTCATTTATTCCTCATTCGTTCATTCATAAATATTTATTTCAATGCACTAGTAAAGGTGATTTTACAACATAATCCAGATAATCGGGGTTGGCCCAATTCAATCAATAGAAAGAACTTCAGAGCAGAACTGAGGCTTCCTCGAGGAAGATTCCACTCGTGGACAGCAGTGTCACCTCCTGCTCCAGAGTTTCTGCCTGCCCTCCCCTAAGGCCTGGCCTACAAATTTTGGCCGTGCCTACCCAGCTGCTACAATCATGTAAGCCAATTGCTTGCAATAAATGCATATACACGGGCTCGGTGACTCAGCCTGTAATCCTAGCACTTTGGGAGACCAAGGCGAGTGGATTGCCTGAGTCTGCAGGTTCGAAACCCACCCGGGCAATTTGGTGAGACCTCATCTCTACAATAAATCAAAAATTAGCCAGGCGTGGTGGCGCGTGCCTGTTGGCGCGTGCAAGTTCTGGCTACTTGGAAGGCTGAGGCAGAAGGCTCGCCAGAGCCCAGTAGGTCAAGGCTTTGGTGGCTGGAAGCACACCACTGCACTCCAGTCTGGGCGACGGAGTAGAACTCCAACTCAAAAAAAAAAAATCCATATATATATTTATATTATATATAAATATTTATATTGCATGTCATCTACTGCATATAGATATATAGTTTTATTTTCTATAAGTATGTGTTACATATTCATACCTATCTATCTGTATATATTATCAGTTCTGTTTCTGTGATAGAACACTAACTGATACAGTACTTAAGAGAGTAACATGTTTGCAAACATTTCCTCATTCAGAAATCATTGGTTGAACATCTGCACTATTGCTTACAGCACAGCATAGGGCTCCTATATGTGGGCTCGAGAGGTCAGGAGCCTGGGCTCAGAGCCTGGCTCCACTGCCCACTGGTTCTGTCACCTTCTGCCAAGTAACATAACTTCCCATCGCCTCAGTGTCCTTAGCTATATGAGGATGAATAATCATCCCCATAGATAGAGTCACTATTATTTGTTGATGTTCAAAGCAGGTAATACTAGTGAATACTTATAACCAGTATAAACTCATACTGGCTCAGAAAAGCCAGTTGTGATGATCCCTTCTGATTCAACAACAGTGTCGAGAATTTTGGTAGCTTGAACACAGCTGTGGTGAGAATATATACACCATGGAAATTAGCAAACGCTGCAGGTTGGGCTTTTATTTTATTACCAAAACAACATTGCTTATGCCAGCATCCAATAAATATAGTAAGTTCTTACTATAGCACTGATTATAACTGGTGAAATGCAGTGGGAAAAATAGGAAGGTAAGATTCATTCCTTACACTCAAGGAGAGTGATTACTGTTAGTCCATACGATCCCTTTGTACAAAACAAAACAAAAAGGCACCCCTCCTTCAAGACACTTCACTGCCACCTGACAAGAAATCATCACATTAAATTAAACCTATAGTGTGAGTGGTTACACCTAGAGTCATTCAATGCATAACCTAGACAACTAGCTACGCTTATCATTCCCACCAAAAACTACATCCCCAGTGATGGGTTCCTTTTCCATCTTTGTTTTGAAAGTAATTTTTTTCCCACACAGTAAGTATTAATCTGTTCCCCAATTGTCATTTCATCCTCAAATATAATTTCATTCTTTGAAGAAATTGCTTAAAAATAAAGATATTCCTTTTACATAAAATATTTCTTATTCCAGAACATTCTGAAACATCTTTTCAGTGACGAAAACGGCCTCACCAAGTGGATCCAAAAGAGAAATTAAACAGTCACTGGAAGCACACGTTCTGAAGAGAGGGACAGGGACAGATGTTTATAAAACAGCTTGACTAAAACTAGGTAATGCACAAGAATGCCCCCCCCCCGAAAAAAAAAGACAGCAACAAAAATTCTCTCTTGCGAATGCCCCCCTGAGTTTGCATTTAGACACCCAGCAATTTCTCCTCCAGTCTGAGCCGGGCCAGCAACACAGGCCGCAAGGTGTCCTGGGCCCCTCATGGCCATCCCAGAGGGGCACCCAAAGGATAGCCTTCCTCAGACAATCTTGGTGACTCAGAATGTGCTGCTTCCCAAGTCGTTTAAGGCCTCCAATGAAGCCCCAAGGGCTGCGTTCACAAGGGCCCAAAACACACACACAACGAAAGCCAGCAGCGATGGCGAAGCATCCTGAATTCCCAGGAGAAACCCTCTGGCTCGAGTTCCTCTACGTCACATGCGTTTGCAAACAGGAGGCCACCAGAGTTTAAAAATACTGGAGATTTCCCTGACCATATTTAGTTGACTCGTCTCACGGCAGCAGAAAAGAGACAAAAAGCGACAGAGGGAGAGAAAGATGGAAAGAGACAGGCTCCTGAGAAGCCTGGATGCAATACTGCCCACCGCCCTCCCCTACCTCTCACCCCCCACCCCCAAGGCTCTCCCACCCAAGCTTGTTTTCTCTCCAGGGAAGCTGCAGCCAAGGCACTCCTCCTCCATCCTTGGACATCTGCTTGGCTTGTCTATTTTCTGCTACAGGCAGAGGACAGGAAGGAAGAGTTTGTTTCCTGTAAATAGAGGGAGAGAAAATTACAGCTATTATTGTTTTGACAACGGAAGCCCTCCCTGAAACTTGTACCACGGTTCATTCCTGACAGGCATCAGGTCTGAGTTGCCGACTCTGGGCAGAAATTCCTCCCAAGGGGTCCCCGAGGAAAGCTGAAAGCCTTGATGGCTTTGCATTAGATGTCTAATGGCATAAGATGTAATTCTGGGCAGTCTTGATATTGGGCTGTGGAAGTGGAATGCAGCCTGTGTTTTGATGAATGTTTTCATACAAGCCTTCGCTACCCCAAGCGAGCAAGCTGGATCTTGACCCTTCAGCGCACACACCAGTTTATGCAAACACTAAACTCAGGGTGGAAAATGCCGTGATAAGGCAAATTATTTACGTTTATCTTTTAATGATCTCCTCCCCACCCCACCCCCTGTTCCCTGCTCTCCCAAACATTATTTCTTTTGAAGATTCCTTGGCTTTTTAAACTAAATATAGATACATGCATATTCAATGAAAAACTACAACATTACTATCTACATGCTGGATATCTTATTTTCAGCATTTGATGTGTCTACATATTGTTGGGATTATGTTTGAATCATATATTCACAATATATGATTCTCAGATGTAAATTTGTTATTTTTAGATGTTTTAGACTCACCCTTTTCTTTCTTTCTTTTTTTTTTTTTGGTGATGGAGTTTTGCTCTTGTCCAGGCTGGAGGGCAGTGGCACAATCATAGCTTTCCACAACCTTGAATTCCTGGGTTCAAGCGATCTTCCTGTCTCAGTGTCCCAAGTAGCTGGGACTACAGACAGATATGTGCTACTACATCCAGTGTATATATGTATGTATATGTGCTACTACATCCAATTTATACACACACACACACACACACACACACACACACACATATATGTATATATATGTATTTTTTTAAGATGGAGCCTTATAGTGTTGCCCAGGCTGGTCTTTGATCCTAGCCTTAAGTGATCCTTCCACCTCAGCTGCCAAAGTGCTGGGATTACAGGCATGAGACACCACACCTGGCAAATTCATCGTTTACCTGATCAGTGATGAATATCTAAAAAGAAAGGAACCAAAGGAAAATCTACTACTGTGTCTACTTGCTAATGAGCATGAGATTTGTTACTCCAAGGGAGTAATTATTTCCTATTGCTAGGAGAAATAAATTTAATACTGATGGTTGAAGCAGGATTCATTTTTTTTGTCAAATGTGTTAAGCAGGGGTCATTCAGATGTCTTCGACGAACCTGCAACAATAATAGAGCACTCACCAGAAACAGAATTCAGTTGATGGGATCATTCTTCTTCTTGAATTCAGTTGGAGGGATCATTTTTATTCTTGGGCATCTTGACACCAAAACCTTCGGCTGTCCTTGCTTATTGGCTTTGTAGCATTGTCTGCTGGTCCCTTGTCCTTGACTCGACCTCCAAATGATAGTAGGTCCCAAAGCTCAAGTTTGGTCCCTCTCCACTGTTCCATCTAGACGTATGAATTCAATAATACCTATATGGTTTGCCAATTAGTGACTCCAGGCATCACCTGTCACCTGAATTCCAAGTTCTTTGAAGCCATAACCTTCCTGACATATCCACGTGGCCATCTATCCCACATCTCAAACTCCACATGCCTAAAACAGGAGTCTTGTTTCCCCATCCCCAAACCTGTATCCCCAGCTCAATAATTGTTATTCACCCACCTGCTCAATCAGGAAATCATCTTCAGCTTTTCCCCCTTATTTCCCGTATCCAACTGGTCAACAATTTCTCTTAGCTCTACTTCCAACCTACATCCTTTGTGTGTTGATCTTTCTCTTGGGAATATGTTGGACCTCATCTATATATTCACAATATTCACTCTTGCCCAGGCTGGAGGGCAGTGGCACAATCATAGCTTTCCACAGCCTTGAACTCCTGGGTTCAAGTGATCTTCCTGCCTCAGTGTCCCATTATCCTAGTCTAAGCCATCATGTTATTTCACCAGGGTTACTGCAGGAAAATCCTTCTATACACAGCAGCTATCGTGAGCTTTTCAAAATGTAAATGAAAACCTATCATTTCCTTGCTTAAAGTCCTTTAATGACTTACTGTCACACTCAGAATAAGATTCAAACACTTAACCTTGACGTGCATAGTACTGCTGCCAATTATATCTTCCACATTATCTAGCCCTCTTTACTCATATACTCTCGCCATCTTTCTCTTCTCCAGAGAATCCCTTTCCCCATTTCACCCTCTGCTGGGAATGCTCTTCCCCTGGAATTTCATATCCTTGGGACCATTTGAGACCCAGTTCTGAGCTTAGATGGCATCTTCTCAGAGACACCTAATGCTTTTCTCAATTCTGTTTCTACCATTGAACTTATCACTGCCTGGTGCTTTTTTGTTTCCTAACTTGTTTATTATCTCTTCCCTCCAACTATATAATAAGCTTATGTGAGCAGAGGCCTTGTCATCATGTCCAATGATGTAGCCTAAGTGCCTGGAAGAATCCCAGGCATGCAGTGGTGTTCAATAACTGTTGAGTGAATGAGAGAACAAATAAGCATCCTACCAGGACCCCTGATCTGTTCTGGGATATCAGGAAAGACTTTTTCAAAGGAGTGTTGTCTAAGGGGAATCCTGAATGATGAGTGGTCTTTAATTGGAATAACTCAGGGAGAGAGAGAAGAAAGAAAAGCATTCTAGACAGGACAAACAATACGTGTAAAAACCTAGAGTTGGGAGGAGAATCGTGCATTGGCTGTGCCATAAGAAGGTACCATATTTGGAGCACAAGAAAGGAGAGTCATGTGAGCTGAGACTTAGAAAATTATTCAGGACTTCTAGGCCAAGTTAAGGATTCCAGGCTTTACTTTGATGGCTCTGGAAAACTGTTGTACATTTAAGCATGCAGGTGGCATAAGGTCCGCTCTCTAAAAATATCCCTTTGGCTACCGTGTAAGGAAGAGCCTGGGGTGGGAGGCCGTGTGGCTATTGTTCTTACTACCATTAGATGGCTATTGCAATAATCCAGAGGAAGGATCATAATAGCTTGGACTAACTCGCAGTGGAGGAGATGGAGAAAGTGGCACAGATTCCAGAGACAATTAGGAGGTAAAATATAGTGTTTCGTTAAATAAGGGCAGCATGGTGGAGAGAGGGAGACGTGAAGCCTGAAACCCAGGTTTTTGACTTGTATGCATACTTGAATGGGAGGTACAACCGTTCATGGAGGAAGGGAACATGAGAGAGAATTCGAATGACAAAAATATCCAAAGGTTGGTTTTCTGTATGCTGTGTCTGAATGCCTTTAAGATATCCAAGTGGACTTGTGAAGGTAGATAGAGTCAACAATTGGAGTTCAAATTGAAAAGTACGGTGGGGAGGAGGTTTAGGTTCAGGAAGACTGCATATAACTGATGAACACTATTATTTTTATTTTTTATTTTTTTGAGTTGGAGTCTCACTCTCTGTTGCCTAGGCTGGAGTGCACTGGCATGCTCACTGCCACCCCAGCATCGACCTCCTGGGCTCTGGCGATCCTTTCGCCTCAGCCTTCCAAGGAGCAGGAACTACAGGCGTGTGCTACCACACCTGGCCAATTTTTGATTTATGGTAGAGACAAGGTCTCTCCAAGTTGCCCGGGCTGGGCTCGAACCCGCGGACTCAGGCCATCCACTCACCTCAGCCTCCCAAAGTGCTGGGATGACAGGCTGAGCCACCGAGCCCGGCTGCCAATGAACACTTTGAAGTATTTATACTTGCCATAAAGTCCTATACAACATAAGCTACTGCAAATAGTAAACATGTATAAAGCAAATTGTACAGATTAATTTAAAGAAGCAAAATCAATGTATATTGGAAAAGTTTCTTATTTAAGATATAGTAAAAAAAAAAATCAGGGAATGACAGGAAATCATTTATTTTAAGTTTTGTATGAACATTCACAATTCTTTTCTGCCGATATTTCAAACTGGTTAAAAAAAATATTCAATTAAAAACTCTTTCAAAGACTGCTTTATTTATGGATAAGTTTATTGGAATATCAAAATTAGGTTAGTGATGAGAAAAAAATGTATTCTAAATACAGATTTTTTTTGCTCTAGTCTATCAAAATTGTTTTCTGGGCTGAAGAATCATAACGAAAAGGGCATCTTTTCCTTTCTCCCAAAGCACCGCACAGAATGGTAGTCATCCAACTTGCAATTCTGACTAATCCTTCATGTTACTCAGAACACAACAGCCCGACATGAATTGATAGAGAAGAAGTGCATGAGCTTACTGTGTTTAAGTGTGACTTGTTTTAAGAGAGACATAAACCTTAGTGTGAAAGTGTGACAGAAGAGACATAGGTGAAGGGCTGTGAGTGTGAGGGTGTCGAGTTTGCAGAAGTGAACTACAGTTTACTGGTCTCCTAGGGCTGCCACGACAAAGTACCACAAACTGGGTGGCTTAAAATATCAGAAACAGGCCAGGCACAGTGGCTCAAACCTGTAATCCCAGCACTTTGGGAGGCCGAGGTGAGAGGATTCCCTGAGCTCACAGGTTCAAGACCAGCCTGGGCAACTTGGCACAAGCTCATCTCTATAATAAATTTAAAAATTAGCCAGGCGTGGTAGTGCGGTCCTGTAGCTCCAACTACTTGGAAGGTTGAGGTGGAAGGATGGCCGGAGCCCAGTGGATTGACACTGGGGTGGCCATGAGCAGCGTGCCACTGCACTCCAGCCTGGGCGACGGAGTGAGACTCCAACTCAAAAAAACCCCACGAAAACCAGAAATGCATTGCATCACAGTGGTGGCGTCTTGAAGGCTGAAATCAAGATATTGTCAGGGCCACGCCCCCTCTACATTCTCTAGGGAAGCATCTTCCTTGTCTCTTATACGCCAGGCATTCCTTGGCTTGTGGCTGCATAACTCCAATCTCTGTCTCCATTATCGCATGGCCATCTCCCTTCTGTGTCTTCTCATGGCATTTTCCTCCCTATGACTTTGTTTCCTCTTTTTATAAGGACCCTGGTCCTATTGGATTAGGGCCCACTTTAATTGCGTATGACCTCACTTTAATTTATGACATCTGCAAAGGTCCTGTTTCCAAATAAGTTCACGTATCCAGATAGCAGGGATTCAAGCTTCCATATATCTTTTTTGAGGGGGACGAGACTCAACTAGTGGAAGAAGGATCTGTGAAGTCTTGCAAGGGTGGGCTCAGTGAGTGAGTGTGTGTGGGTTTGGTGTGAGAGCGTGCACACAGAGTGAAGAACAACCAAGCAACCGATTCATTGATCTCCGTTCTGCTTCCCGGTTCTTGCTTGCAGTGCTTGCTTGGCTGGCTTTTATGCTGTCCCATGATTCCATTCACAATGAGTAATGGATCATTTCCGGGCTCTCACTCCCACTTTTAATGAATACCAACACTAATTAACTGACAGTGACATGTAGCTGCTCTTGGCTGCATGCATCGCTCACTGAGGTCATAATGGCTGTTGGAAATGTAATTTATTGCTGTGTAAGACACACACTGGGGCTCTCAGTGTGAAGACCATGTTTGCAAGGGCCAAAGCAGTGCAAGACAGGCCCTTCTTGGTAAGGTAATATGTTCCATGGCTCCTGGGCCTTGGCATAATGATGCATCGAAGCCGCCATGGTTCCACAGGACCCCTGTAAAGATTTCTAACCACAGTACCATCTGCTGGGAGGGGCAGAGGACTTCTGCTTGAAGAAGGACTGCTGCCTGTCTTCTGAAACCAGAAACAGCAATGGGATGTCCTAAATTATCAGAACACCTCATATTATTATTATTCTTTGCCTTGGAATTGTTCTGAAAGTGATAAAATAATACCTCAGGAAGAAAAAAAAAACCACCATAAAAGCGAAATGAAGAATTTCTGTTAGGGGTTTGACAAGCCCCCAAGCCCCTATGGGCTCTGCAAGGAGGTCACTTGGGCAGCCTGGCTCAGGACCAAACTCTGTACTCCCTGTGAACTCGACTAAATTAGCTTGACGCGACGAAGCCATCTTGCTTCTCTCGAGGATCAAAGTAGCTGGACTCGGTCCCAGGGTTCTGTTGATAACCAGTCACAGGATACATTTGCACCCTGTCCTGCCCCTAGTACACCACACTGCGGATTCCTCTGCATTTCCCAGTTTATGTCCATAGAGGGAACTTGGGCTCACATATTTCTTCTGTCACCTGCACTAATCTGGTGACCTGAGATCATTTATGTACCCTCTACTCTTGTTACAATGCTTCTGGAACCATGTAACATTTTTTCCTCATGTATGGGGCTACTGTTCCAACCCAGTTCTTTTATCCTGCCTATAATAACCTTTGTACTAGTAACAGCACCTCCTTGTAACACTTAAAATGCTTTACTCACAAGGGCAGCCTGACAAGGGTAAGTATGTCCATATGATTTTTAAATGACGGCTGAATAGTGAAAAATCACAAGACTATCTAGCCAAAGTAGTACATAAGGATGACAGTGAAAAAGATGTATTGATGCCAAAAAAACCGAGAATGGAAAAGAATAATGTGAGTTAGGATGCATTTCAGCTGTTCCATGGTGAGTGTTGTTGGTTGATATTCACACTTGGATTCACTCTCCTTTTTCTACTGCGTATTTCACATGAGCTAAGATCAGTCTCTACACGCGTTCATACATTTAAATACCTAGTAAGTGTGAACATAAAGTATTGACAATTTATTCTTTTAAGTCAGAACTTAAATAAATTATTTTAAATTAATTTAAATAAATAAATGTAGTAGACTAAAAGCATGTGGTTTTTTCAGTCTACTACATTTATCTAACAAACCCTGTGGAACTGCTTTTTTAGAAGCACCTTTGAATTTAGTGTGAAAACTAAAAACAAGAAGAAGATTCATTGCTTTGTAGACACATCTTAAATTTTCATCAAAGTGTTTAATCATCTTGAATACATATCACATTCAGAGTTAGTTCCAAATGACTAAAATAAAAAATAAAGACAGCCCTCTCTGAATGAACATTTGCTATCACATTTTAACTTTACTAGATATTCTTAATAGCAAACGTGATATATGCTCATTATAATAAGTCAGAGATGTAGAAGGAAAAAAAATCATGTTCTCCCCTTCCCTCCCTCTAATTTTACTCTCACGAGCCAATAAAATATTCACGCTAAAAATAATAAATAGCTATATGTATTACCTGGAGGGATGCCAACATATATTTTAAACAACAAAAAAAGAAAGATACACAGTCAGTCCTCCATATCCTCAGGTCCCACATCTGCAGATTCAACCAACTGCAGATTGAAATAGTTGAGGCTATAACAACACTACAACAATAAATAATAATACCAATAAGAAACGCAATACAATAGAACAACTATTGACATAGCATTTGCATTGTATGAGGGATTACAAGTAATCTAGAGATGACCTGAAGTACACAGGGGGATGTGCATAGGTTATGAATGGTAAATACGATGCCATTTGAGCATCACAGATGTTGGTATCATGGGTGCTGAAACCAGTCTGCTGCAGATACTGAGCGATAATTGTGTACACTATGACTCCATTTTTAAAATGTTATCTACGCACGTATAAGTCCATAACATGGATATACTCACTTTTATTCAAACACTGCCCTATAGATGGACAATCAGGATATTTGTAGTTTCTTGCTGTCACAAGAAATGCTCCAGGAGACTTCCTTAATGCATAGGCATCTTTATTTCTGTGAAAGAGATTCCCTTTGGTAGAGTTGCTGGGTCAAAATGTCCACATCACATTTTTTTACCCCTGGGAAGAGGAAAATGCATAGAATCAGTAAAGCATTATGGAAATATAATTAACAGAAAAATGGAGAGCCCTGTATGTGATTCCTTATGCTCATGACCAGAGAATATTAGCCAGATAATTTAGTGTTTCCAACCATTCAGGAGAAAGAGAATAGTCTTTGCACTTTACAAAATAAGGAGAACCAAGGTCATGACTAGAGAAGAGTTCCAGTGTGCCCCAAAACATGCAAGTTTTCTTCATTTGATAAGCACTTACTGAATGACTTCTCTCTACCAGGGATAGCCATAGGCAAAAGGGACATAGAAATGGACAAACCGCTCCCTGGTCCCAAGGAAGCAAGAGTCTGATGGGGAACAGCCCAAGAACCACATTTACAGCACAGCGTGCGAAGAGCTATGATGGAAACGTGTACAAGCTGCACTTTAAACCCAGAAAAAGGTCTCCTGTAGGTCGTAAGATCGTCTGACATACCTGCAGAGTCGCCACATGTCACCAAGGAAGTACATGGAGCGGAATATACAGTTTGCTCAATAGTACTGAGCGCTCGACGATTAAGTCAAGAGGCAGGAGGCTGGCAACTCAATTATCTACCAAGCAAGTTCAAAGTCTACAAGGCTGTATTTGGATTCTTTATTTTGAGAACCCTTAAGACAGACTTACATATACTTATCGCGCTACCTTGTGACAATGCTTATGTTGAGACACAAACAAACACGACTTTAAAACTTGTAAAGTGAATGTGTATAAAATAAAATTATTCTTTGACCCTCCCCCACAAGTATATCCATATCCATATAATCATAACCCCTTATATAATGGGGTTTGATTATATTTCTACAATCTTAGTTAACAAGAAACATAAATCTTACCTTTTGATTTAGTTTTTGTTGACAGGGAGGGATTTTTCCCAACAGAGTTGCCCTGGAATATATATTTTTTAGTTGATGATGTGTTCACTTTGAGAACATCTGGAAAAGGTGTGGTGCTTCACGCCTATAATCTCAGCACTTTGGGAGGCTGAGGCAGGAGGCTCACTTGACCCCAGGAGCTCGAGGCTGCAGTGAAATAACATCTGCATAATCAACTTAAATTGCAAATTATGTCGGTATAAAGAAGCACTTCATAAAACATTTCCATTAATGTTTATTTTTAATCTAAAAATAGTTTATAAAAGCATTATTTTTAACTCCTGACCTTTCCATTTGAAAAATCTAGTTTTAAGCCAGGCTCGGTGGCTCAGCCTGTAATCTCGCGCCTTTGGGAGGCTGAGGTGAGTGGATTGCCTGAGTCTGCCAGTTCGAGACCCACCTGGGCACCTTGGCGAGACCTCATCTCTACAATAAATCAAAAACTAGCCGGGCGTGGTAGCGCGCGCCTGTAGTTCCAGCTACTTGGAAGGCTGAGGCGGGAGGATCGCCGGAGCCCAGCAAGTCGAGGCTGCGGTGGCCGGGAGCGGCCACTGCACTCCAGTCTGGATGACAGAGTGAGACTCCAACTCAAAACAAATAATAAATAAATAAATTAATAAATAAATAGAAAAATCTAGTTTTCTCGGTCTCCCTCGCCCCTGCCCAACAGAGGAGCCCCTGCAGGGATTTACTTTTTGCTTTTATGGCATAAAGAATTCTTCAATAAGTTTGCCTAAGTAAAATCTTGTACACCTTCACTTAGCTCCTTCCCACAAAGGAATTATTTCTCCCTCCCCCCAGGGCCATTTTGCAAGAACTGCAGTATATCATCATTTAGCATTTATCTACATATCAGTAAACGGTTTCTTCCTTCCTTCCTTCTTCCCTTCCTTCCTTCCTCTATTCCTTCAACAATATTAACCAATAACAACCACATGCTTCTCATGGCGCTATCTACACAGCAAAAGCAAGCTTAAGCGTTAAGTCACACCTATTCCTTTAGAAAGTTTTATAAAAACAGTGTAGTACTAGATTGCAAATATATACGGTGACGTTTAGAAAAGTTGAACACTTCTGATTCAGCATTGTTTAATAATGTGGTCAATAGGATGAATAATTGAATAGATGCATGGCTTCCTGGAGACCAAAACTCTTTTCTTCTGTCATGAAGGATAACATCTGAATTCCAACGGATTGTTGCAAATTGGAAATGTAGTCAGATGAAAATCAACGAGAAAAACTAATTTCCAATGCTTATATACATATTTGAGTTGGAGTCTCCATGGCCCAGGCTGGAGGGCAGTGGCATGCTCACAGCCACCCCAGCTTCGACCTGCTGGACTCTAGCGATCCTTCTGCCTCAGTCTTCCCAACAGCCACAATTACAGGCACGCACTACCATCCTCGGCTCATTTTTTTTTAAAATTTATTGTAGAGCCAAGGTCTTGCCAAGTTTCCCAGGCTGTTCTCGAACCTGTGGACTCAGGCAATTCCTTCACCTTGGCCTCCCAAAGTGCTGGGATTACGGGCTGAGCCACCAAGCGTGGCCATCAAATGGTAATTTTGAAGTAGAAAAACTATCCTGTCAAAATAAGCTAATTGAGAGTAACGTTTTTCATGTGAAAGAATGACAGAAAAGATTCATCCAGGCTTGAACTCACAGTGAACACAAAATGACTTAATAGCTGTGCAGAACAGTCATTGTCTCAGAACAAGTATAGCAGGTTGTCGGAGCCCGAAGGTAATTTCACTTGATATTCATGCACAATATTACAAAGTATGCTAATCAGCGGGGACACCGGTTCCAAGAAACATTAATGAGCTTACAGAAGAAGCACTGATAAGTTTGTATCTGTGATAGTAAAAGTATTAAGTTTTTTGTTTTGTTTGTTTTGCCACGGGGTGTTTTCTTTTCATTAGCCATATAAATAATTTTCTATACTATCCAGGGAAAACCAGAGAATTTGGCAGCCTCAGAGACCTATGAGCCTGTGACATTGGCATAGAGGGCCCGGGTTCACAGTGCAGCTTTGTGGCTCGTGTCCATCTTGCAGGCGGTTCTTTCTCCACGTTATGACTGGGATCTTGAGGAATATGAGGGTGGAGAATCCTCCAGACAGGAAATCTCACTCCGCTTCTGCTCAGTGGTCTCTTTGGTTGCCAGGGTATTCTTCTACTCCTCCATTTTCTTCAACTTGGCCTTATCAAAGCTGGCGATGTCCCCCCATGTCCAGTTTGTCTGAAATTTTCTTAAAACAATCCAAGCTGTCCCACTCTGAGCCGGGGCTCCTGGACTCCCACTCGCATTGGTGCAGCAAGAGACCAGTATTAAGGTTTTTTTTAAGGCAGGTAAACCAGGCCCTGAGTCTATTCACAGTGTGACTCCCGACCAACCATGCTCCACCTCTAGTGGGGATGGGCTCAGGAAAACTTGGAAGAAAGAAACAGCCCTGAGGTGAAAACTGCTTCTGGTTGAGATCAGATAAGCTCATCTTTCTGAAATGTATGCACTGTTTTCCTAGGGATAAAAAGGAACGAAAAGCCAGGCTCGGTGGCTCAGCCTATAATCCCGCGCCTTTGGGAGGCTGAGGTGAGTGGATTGCCTGAGCCCACGGGTTCGAGACCCGCCTGGGCAGCGAGACCTCATCTCTACAGTCAAGCAAAAAATCAGCCGGGCGTGGTAGCGCATGCCTGTAATTCCGGCTACTTGGAAGGCCGAGGCGGGAGGATCACCAGAGCCCAGCAGGTCAAGGCTGTGGTGGCCGGGAGCGGCCACTGCACTCCAGTCTGGGTGACAGAGTGAGACTCCAACTCGAAAAAAAAAAAAAGGAATGAAAGTTAAAATACTGACTTTAAAGAAGTAATTAAAAGGAAACTATTTGAAGGGAATTGTAAAATCAGAGCTATATCTCTTCTCTCTTTTGACTATATGTCTACATATATGGATTATTACATGTAACACAGAGGCTTGTAAAGTACACGAGGGAGAACTTTATGTTTCATTTATTAATTTGTTTTATAATCTTCCTTCCCTCGCAAATGATTTTAAGTGGGAAGATGGCGGTGGAAGAAGCATGGTTTTTAAATATTCTTGAATCCCCTCATAAAGAATAGGCAGAACAACTATAATAGTGAAACCAAAATTCCTTAGGCGGTGTGCAGAAACTACTTGACAAGGTGTCTCCTTAAGACCCCAAAATATGAGAAGCAGAAGCACTGATAAATTCAGAACCTGTGTGGGTTCATGCTCAGTGCAGGAGGAAGCAGAAAGATGTCAGCAGGGCATTGCAATCCTGAGAATAGGAGAACCTGATGAACTCCCCTGGAGACCCCAGACCAGCTGCAAGGAGGGCTTAGATTACTCTGGTTTCACCAAAGCTTCCTTCCAGGACAGAATCCCACTGTGAGGAGAAATTGCTGGTGGAGAATCCAAATTGGGCAGGATGGAGCAACAGGGAGAGAAGAAAGAGAAGGTCCAGATAAGTGTCGTGGAAACAACAGAAGGGGGAGTGTTAGCACCATCCCCCCCCCAAAAGCTACTGGAACTACTGGAAAACTCATTTCCCTTAAAAACTAGCATCCAATTTTTCAGATATTCCCAAAATATCAGAATTGAACAAAGATATGACAGGAGAAAGAAAGAGATAGAGGCAAAATAACATCCATACAACAATAAAAATAAGTCAAAAAGGCATGCCCAACCAGATAAAAATTGTAACCTAACATTTAGAAGTCACATAAATAAAATGAAGGAAATGATAGAAGATAATAAAGAACAGCATAAATTAGAATGAAGAAAAACTAAAAATGATTGGTCACAAAGAAAATTTGGTGGGAAAAAAGTGGCAACTTATAAAAAACATTAGAAATAAAAGAAAAATGATAATATAATTCAAAACTAAATTAGAAGAAATACAAGAACAAGTAAACACAGTAAGTCATATCTTTCTGAATTAGATGACTCAACATACTAGAAATAGAAGGGAACGTCTTCAACCTGATGAAGGGTGTCTACAAAAAACTCACAGCGAACATCATACTTAATGGTTAAAGAATGAATGACTTTTCCCTAAAATGAGAAACAAAAGAAGGATATCTGCTCTCACCACTTCTATTTAACATTGTGCTGGAGAGTCTAGCCAGGGCAATTGGGCAAGAAAATAAACAAAAAGGCATCAAGATTGGACATGAGGAAGTAAAACTATCTCTACCTGCAGATTATATGATTTTGTATACAGAAAATCCTAATGAATCCACTAAAAGAAATCATTAGAACTAAAAAATGAATATAGTAAGGTTGTATAATAACAAGAAATATACAAAAATCAATTTCTACAGAGTTGTAATGGACAATCTAAAAATGAAATTAAGAAAAAAATTCATTTATAATAGCATTCACCGAATAAAATACTTACTCCCCATCAAAATCTCAATGTTATTTTTTTGGATATAGAAAAAGCCGTCTACAAATTCATATAAAAACACAAAGGCCCTGAATAGTCAAAGCACTCTTGAGAAAGAACAACAAAGCTAGAGACATCACACTTCCTAATTTCAAAATATATTACAAAGCTACAGTAATTGAATAGTTTGATATTAGTATAAAAATAGACAAATAGTCAATAGAACCAAATAGAGAGCCCAGAAAAAAACCATGCACATAGAGTCAACTGTCTTTGACAAGGGTGCCAAGAATACACAATGGGGAAAAGACAGTGTCTTCAACAAATAGTTCTGGGAAGACTGTATCTTCACATGCAAAAGAATGAAATCGGATCTTTATTTTATGTCATACCAAAAATCAACTCAAAATGGATTAAAGACTTAAACATGAGACCAGAAACTATAAAACTACTAGGGGAAAAACTTCCTGACATTGACCTTGGCAGTGATTAGTTAGATATGACACCAAAAGCACAGACAACAAAAACAAAAATAGACAAGTGAATTCCCTTCAAACCAAAGAGCTTCTGCACAGCAAAGGAAACAATTGGCAGAATGAAAAGAGAACTATTGGTTGGGAGAAAATATTAACAAATTATTTATCTAATAACGGGTCGATATAAAAAATATGCAAGAACTACTACAACTCATTAGTAAAAGAACAAATGGCCCAAATAACAATGGGCCAATAACTCAAAATGGCATTTTCCCAAAGAAATGTCCCACAGGCATGAGAAAAAATTATCAACATCACTAATCATCAGGGAAATCATCAGAGACACATTCTAAAATATTTATAATTTATATGATGTCTAGAATTTGTTTTCAAATAACCAAGAAAAGATTGAAGAAAGGGGAGACGACTGAAACAAGATTAGACATACCATGCGTTGGTAATTTTCAAACCTAAAACCACCTCACACCTGTTAGGATGGCTATTACTAAAAAAAAAAAAAAAAAAAGACAAGAGTTGGCAAGAATGTGGAGAAATGGGAACGCTTGTGCACTGTTGGTGGGGGTGCGAAATGTGGCAGCCACGATGAAAAACAGTATAGAAGTTCCTCAATAATTAAAAAACAGAACTACCATATGATCTGGCAATCCTACTTCCTGGTATATATATTTTAAAAATGCAGCCAGAATCTCAAATTGATATCTGCATTTCCATGTTCACTGCAGCACGATTCACAGTAGCCAAGATGTAGAAATACTCTAAATGTCTATTGATGGGTGAAAAAATAAAGAAAATGTGGTAGGTGCATATGATGAAATATTATTCAGCATCAAAAAGAAGGAAATCCTGAAGTATGTGACAACATGAATTAACCTGAGATCATTCATTTCACTAAGTGAAAAAGGCAGTCACAGAAGAACAAATACTACATGATTTCACTTACATGAAGCATCTAAAACGATCGAACTCACAGAAGTAGAAGTAGAATGGTGGTTTCTATGGGCTATAGAGAAAGAGAAAACTGGGAGTCACTAATCAAGGGTACAGAGATTCACTTATGCAAGATAAGTAAGTTCTAGAGATGTGCATACACATACAACACAATGCCTGTAGTTAGCAATACTGCGTAGTTAACAACACTGTACATTTAAAAATCTGTTAAGAGGGTAGATCTTTTGATCATAATAAAATAAAAAATTTTGAAAGTTGCTGTATCAGCAGATAGTTTGGACATGATGAGAATATAATTTGAACTCATTAGATACTTCTATTTCTGCATTTTGCAAAAATGCTAATGAAGACATATCTACAAGAAAAAAAATGTATTTACTAATTGTCCACTTGAAGATGACTGGATTAAAACTGACTAAATCAGCATCAATGACATTTGAGAACTTTAACTGTGATCTCTAAATACGATGTCCCACTGAAAAGCAGCCGGTCTGCTTGTGGAAATGGCTGTTTCCAAGTTTGCAACAGAAAAATTATGACAAACCTGGAACATCTTGTCATAACTAAATCAGAGTCACGTAAAAAGATATCAAAAGCCATCTTGAATAGGCTCCTTTTGGCTAAAGATAGAACATTAAAAACATTACCAAGAATAATATTTGTAACTTGAAACACATAAAACATTAGTATATTCATGAGCATATGATCCATTAAAAGAGTATGGATAATGTAGTATTATGGATGTACCTATAAAGTAATCTTGACAGAGAAAGAGAACTTGAATTTGAGTAAGCCTTTCGATTCACCTATCAATTTTCCAAGAATATAGGGAAGATAGAAACATGTTACACACCATTTCATGGATGCAATCTGCAAAATCCAGACTGTGGGATGCTTTCCAAGACAAAGGACCCAGTTCTGCAACAGAAAATTGCAAGGAAAAAAAAAAGAAAGAGAGAGAACTAAGAGGTCAAGAGAGACTTAAGAGACCTATTAAGCAATCTCTATGTATAGACTGCATTTGAATCTTGAAGCTAACTCTCTCTCTCTCTCTCTCTGTCACACACACACACACACACACACACACACACACACACACACACACACACCACAGCAACTTGGAAAATATGAACACTGGATATTTAATGATAAGAAACTGCTTATTAGACATGAGAATAATGTTGTATTTACATATTTTTAAAGATGCCCTATCTTTAGAGAAACATTCTAAAATATTTATAATTTATATAATATCTAGAATTTGTTTTCAAATAATCAAGAGGAGATGGAAGAAAGGGGAGACAGCTGAGCAAGATTAGCCATACCATGCATTGGTAATTTTCAAAGCTGGGTGACCAGTATATGGGGGTTCCGTATACGCCTCTCTCCACACCTGCGGATGTTTTAAGCTTTGTATAATAAAAAGCAAAATAAAGAAATACATTAAATGGCCCCAAAGTTACTTACAAGATTATATAAAATGATAAGAGAGCATAATAAATGTTAGGCAAACAAATAAGGAAAAACAAGAATGAAACAAAGAACAACCAGAAATGGAGCTTAAATTGCGTAGCATAAGGACCCACTGGCGGGTCACAAATTTGCCCAAAACTTCCTAGCAGTTAGTGTAAAAAGTAAAACCTTGGAATTATAAAATTTACAACGTCTGTTAGATACATACCGGTCACTCAGGAAAAGTCACTTGCTCAGTAGTTTAACAGCTTAATGTTAAGACTCTACCAGAACCTCTCTGGAAGAAGTCTGTTGCAGGGGATGCTGTGTGCTCATTCATTCCCACGGCCCTTCAGTCACTCGTTCTTTTAGCAAGTATGTTTTGAGCACCCATCGTATGCCAGGCTCTGCAAAAGAGGACAGATGCGCAATGACGAGCGTGAAGACGGAGAGAATACTGCCTTCACTGTTCTCGAAGTTCAGTGCAAAAAAAGACAATAAACAGGGAATTCAAAGGATGCTGTGGACTGGGCATGGTGGTTCACGACTGTAACCCCAGCACTTTGGGAGGTCAAGGCAAGCGGATTACTTGAGCTTGAGCACAGGAGTGCGAGACCAGCCTAGGCAACATAGTTAGACCTTGTCTCTTAAAAAAAACCCCAAGGTAATGATGAATCGGTTGGACTAGAGTCTCTGAGCTTTTCACTGAGGATATGGGAAATCACCTGATCCACTCCATCTTGTCTGTCCTCCTCTCCCCATCCAGCTTCATGCTTTGACTTGAGTTGCCTGCATGGTTCTAATACATATTCCTTTGATGACATTTCAGGTATTTCCTGACAAAAAGGATGTCCTATATTTGGTGTTGGGCAAACCCTAGGAACTTATACCTTCCCTATATCAACCTGTGTGAGCAGCTGTCAATTTATTGAGGGGGGAAATTGTCCAGAAATTTGGGGACACATCAGGTATAGAGAACTTGTTATATTTTGTTTTATGTAAGTATATATGGTTTAATCAAAATAATTCCAATAAAATATTCAAGAAACCCCCCCCCAAAACTTATATATACTCTTACTCTTATATATATATACACTGGCATGGTGACATGAGCCTGTATATAACATATATATATATGTTATATATATATATGTATATGTATATACATATACATGTATATATACATGTATATATATATGTGATATATATATATACATGTATATATATATGTGATATATATATATATATATATATATATATATATATAAAAAATATATGCCAGGCATGGTGACGTGAGCCTGTGGTTCCAGCTACCTGGGAGACTGAGGAAGAAGGATCACTGAGCCCAGAAAGTCAGAGTTGTGGTGAGCCATGATTGTGCCACTGCACTTCAGCCTGGGCAACAAAGTGAGACCTTGATTCAAAAAAAGAAAAAGAAAAATATAAAGCAATGGTGGGCAGTACTTAGCAAGAATACATCATTCCAACCAAGGATAAAGGAAGATTTATTCCCCAGAGAAAGCAACAGTTTTCTTGGTTGAGGTACAAATTAAGGGGTAGGAATTAGCTAGGAAGGAGTCGCACTGAGGAAGTTCTCAGTAACAAGCACCAAGGTGCAAGGAGAGAGCGGGAAAGAGCGAGCTGGTGGTAAGACCGAGGGGGTCAGCATCCAACCCAACGCGTCCACACGCAGCTCCTGATTTTCTCTCAGAATTTGCTCCTCTTCCAGTCTTCTCCTGTTGGTAATGAGGACTCATCCTTTTATTAAAAACCAGGGGTCATTTTAGTGCCTGTTTGGTGTGCATGTTTTGTTTCTTTGTTTGCTTGTTTTTATTTTTACAGCCACGTCCAAATTCCCTATTTGTTTCCAAGTACATCCAAACCCACCGCCTTCTCCCACCTCCACTGCTCCCACCATTATCCTTTCCCTTTGAATGACCTCCTCCCAAGTCGTCTTTCTGCTTCTTTCCTTGGACATCCACCACCGCACCCCAATCCCAGTGGCCCAAAGGATTTTTTTTTTTAAGTTAATGGCGGATAAAAGCATTCCTCCATTCAAACTGCTATGGCTTCCTCACGCACTCACTCAGAATAAAATCCAAAGTCCTCCCAATGGTCTTTAAGTCCCTAGACCGCTGGGCCCTTGCTGAGTCCGTTTTCTTGCACTTTCCCCCAACCCACCAGTAGCCTCTTTGTTCTTCTTTAAATGTCCGAAGCACATTTGCTCTTGCTGGTCTCTCTGCTTGGTTTCCCCCCATAACCCAGGCCCTTTTCCATCACTTCCTCAGGTGTTCACCTAAACAGTACTTCGCTAATCACTGTATATGAAATAGAAATGCCCCTCTCCTGGCACTACATAGCAGTTGTGGCGGTTAGACCATTTGCTGTTGTAACAATCTCAACATTTCAATACTCAATACAATGAAAGTTGACTTCTTGCTCATGCAATGGTCCAGCAGGATGTTCTTGACAAAGCACCATACCTAGGCAGCTCATCTTCTGTGGTGACGTAGGTTGCAGGCTCCATTCACCCACGGCTCCTCCATCACTTTTGGCCTTGAAGTCCACTGCTATTGTTTGTTGCATGTGTCATCAGATGAGTAAAGTGGAGGTAACACTGGAGTTCATTTTATGGGCCAAACCTAGGAGCAGTGCACACCTCTTCTCCATGTATTTCATTGTCTACAGTCACATGGCTGCACATAGCTGCAAGGGAAGATGGACAATGCAGTTTGCACTGGGCTCGGTGGCTCAGCCTGTCATCTTTGGGAGGCCAAGGTGAGTGTGGATCGCTTGAGCCCAGGGGTTTGAGATCAATCTGAGTTGGCGAGAGCTCATCTCTACCATAAATCAAAATTAGCCATTTTACCAAAATTACCATTAGGCATGGTAGCACGCACCTGTAGTTCCAGCTACTTGGAAGGTTGAGGCGGAAGGCTGATCGCTGGAGCCCAGTAGGTCAACGCTGGGGTGGCCGTGAGCATGCCACTGCACTCCAGCCTGGGCGACAAAGTGAGACTCCAACTCAAAAAAAAAAAAAAAGAAAGAAAGAAAACACAGTTCGGCTCTGTGTCCAGGAGAGAAGACAGACAGTGTGGTAAGTACTTAGTCAATCCTTACCATGGTTTGCCATTTATGTCTCCCAAATATCCGCTTTGTTCATCCTCTGCTATGTAGAACACTTTGCCCTCTCCCAATGAGAGGCAATTCCAGTCCCATTCAGTTCCTGTATCTAGCTCAAGTTCAGGACTTCTAGGTGAGATGAAGTCCTCTCCCTATGGCCTCTATGACCCACAGTCTAAATGACAGGTGATCTCCCCCTTCCTCTAGCTTTCAATAGTGAACAGGAACAGGTAATCACAATAAAAGCTCCTACATAGAAAAGGGAAACATACCTACCCTAGCAGTCACTGGTCAAAACCATTCTTAGATCCTGCCAGGCACATGATAAAGTCCTTCTTCTCTGGAACAGGGACATTCTTGCCCTCCTGTTGACCGATTCTGCTCTCTAGAAAGAGTTAATGTTTCTGTCATTCCCCATAATCCCTGCCTCCTCCTTTGGATAAAGTTTTCCTGTCTTTATTCTCCCTGACCATATCTGAAGTTGGAGAGTATGACATCCTCTGGCGAGAGGAGAGCTTTTAGAGTCAACTTCCTGTTGGTACAAGCATGGGGCCCAAGGGGTTTTTATAGGCACAGTCAATAGTTTTGGTTTTTTAACCTGAGATCATGGGGGTTTTTTTTCAACCATTTAATTTTTTCAAAAAACCTAGTAAATTTTTGGTTTATTTCCTTGTAATCAATTCCATGCGCAAATAAAGTCACTCACAGTTCTTAGGCATAGTTCTCAAGCCTGATATATTACCAAGCTTTCTCACCCTTGACCCTCTATCTCTCAATGTATTGGCAGCTATCCAAGGTTAGCTGAAACAATAGGCAGGAAAGTCACATCTTAATTTGATCTTTCCTCTTGGTCTAAGTCATTTTGATTCATTTCTTTTTTTAAGGGGGAGATGAGGTCTTGCTCTGTGGCCCAGGTTTGGGTGCATAGCTTACTGCAACCTCAAATACCTGGGCTCAAGCAAATCCTCCCACCTCAGCTTCCCAAGTTGCTAGGACTACAGGTATGCCACCACACCCAGCTAATTTTTTTATGCTTATTTTTTTATACAGTTGGTGTCTTGCTGTGTTGTCCAGGCTAGTCTCAAACTCCTGGACTCAGACAATCCCCCCATCTCAGGCTCCCAAAGTGCTGGGAATACAGGTGTGATCATGGTGCCCAGCGAAGTAATTTTGTTCAATTAAGAAGTTGATTGGTTCTTTATCTCTCAGAGCCATTTCGGTTCCTGCATCTTACAGTTGGTTTAGATAGCAGCAATTAGTTTTCACAATACTTCAGTGAGCACACCAAATTTTAGTATGAGTTTTTCTCTTTTCATGTTTGCTTATATAAACGTCCCTTTTCCATCTCAGCTCTTAATTGTAATACTTTGCCAAAGGCCGCCAATGGTGACCAACAAACTCCAACATTTATTTCTTCCAGTCACTTTCACTGAAGCTACCGGGCGAGTAGGTACAAGGTTTGTCTTCCAAATAGTTTTAACAAATGGTTTACCACTGTGTAACATGGTATCCAATATCAGTGTGAATATTGCCCACCATCTTACTGCTAAGGCTGTTCTACGTTCTTTGTCACAGAAGTTTCCCATTCCTGGTGCCAATATTCACATTCGTAGATTAACTTCTATAGGAAAAACCCCAAAATGCAAATGGCCTAACAACATGAAAGTTTATTTCTCTCTCCTACAACAATCCCACATAAGCGTTTTAGGCTAGATGGCTCTTCTTTAGGGTGACACAGGGACCCAGGTTCTTTCTGTTTCTAAGCTCTGCCATTGTAGAGCACCTCAGAGTTCTCTGATGAGAGATTCTCTGGATTCATCCATCAGACTGGCAGAGAGAGAGAGAGAGAGAGAGAGAGAGAGAGAGGGAGGGAGGCTTAAACAGAAAGATTTCTATGGCCAGGACTCCTATGGTGCACCAAATGGTGTATTATTTAAAAATCATTATGGCAAAACTAAAGCAACTCAATGAAATGATGAACACAGACTCAGAACAGAAGTTACCTAGGGGAATGAGAATGAAAGTGGGTGAATGAAATGAAGAATGAAATGAAGAAACATACAGGAGTGTCCCTGAGGGTTAGTAATGCTCTGCCCCAAAGTTTGGTCACGGGGTTACAGATGTTTGCTCAGTTGTTCCTTTGTATGCCCCACACATCTACCAGAAATGTTCTGTCGTGAATGTGTTCGGCATTTACTAAAAGCAATTAAATTGGCTAGTACTACAAGGCAGCATCTAACACGCAGCTAATAAAGAACTTAGACAGGTGGGCTCGGTGGCTCAGCCTGTCATCCTGTGCCTTGGGAGGCCGAGATGAGTGGATTGCCTGAGCCTGTGGGTTCGAGACCCGCCTGGGCAACTTGGCGAGACCTCATCTCTACAACAAATCAAAAAATTAGCCGGGCGTGGTAGCGCGTGCCTGTAGTTCCAGCTACTTGGAAGGCTGAGGCGGAAGGGTCGCCAGAGCCCAGTCGGTCGAGCCTGCGGTGGCTGGGAGTGGCCTCTGCACTCCAGCCTGGGCGACGGAGTGAGAATCCAACTCAAAAAAAAAAAAACTTAAGACAAAGTTGAAAAAAATCACCGAGCAATCAGGATGTGAGCTTTTAAGTTGAGTACTAGAGTAACATCTAATAATTTCTGAGCTTTAATATATAGCAGGTATTACTCTCTGAAGTACTTTATTTTCCTTAATTAATTTGATCCTCTGAATAATCCTTTGAGGTAGGCACTATTATTTTCCCCGCTTGGCAGATGAGGAGGAAACTAAGGCATAAGCTTCAGTCATTTGTCTAAGGATATACAGTGAATCTGTGACAGAGCTGGAACTTGAATCCAGGCAGCCTGGCTTTAGAGTCCATGCCCCTAATTTTGAATGTTCTAACAGATGCTGGCGAGGATGTGGAGAAAAAGGAATGCTTCCACACTGTTGGTGGGAATGCAAACCGGTGCAGCCTCTTTGGAAGACAGTGTGGCGATTCCTGAAAGAACTAGAAATTGACCTTCCATACGACCCAGCAATTCCCCTAATGGGAATATACCCGGAGGAAGTCAAAGCATTCTACAAAAAAACTGCACACATGTTTGTTGCAGCTCTGTTCACAATAGCAAAAACACGGAACCAACCATGCTGCCCATAGAAGCTGGACTGGATAAAAAAAAATGTGGTACATATACACAAAGGGATATTACTTAGCCATAAAGAAGGACAAACATATGGACTTCACAGTGACTTGGATGGATTTAGAGTCTATCGTATTCAGTGATCTATCCCAGAAACAAAGAACAGAGTACTACATGTTCTCATTCATAAGCGGACCTTGAACAATTATACTGTAAGAAAGGGACTGGCAGTAGTGGGAAATTCTCAGTCGTGGGGGGTGGGATTGGCAGGTGAGGGAAACTGCTAGGGGAGGGAGGGGCACACCTCATCAATAAGAGTTTCTGTATAATCAACGTGTATATACCTATCCCTGAATTGTACCCCACAACTTTATAATTGAAAAAAATTTTTTTCAATGTTCCACCCTCTTCAGATATTCTTAGGCAGCAGATGATGGTGGTTGTGGCATAAGAAAGTTCGAGTCTCATCGGCTGTTCACAAGGACAAGAGGGAGAATGTCAGGAGTCTCACACTTCTTTTTTTTTTTTTGAGTTGGAGTCTCACTCTGTCGCCCAGACTGGAG
>NW_007252251.1:1312376-1335341 GCF_000164805.1 Carlito syrichta | reverse complement strand
CTCGAACCCGCGGGCTCAGGCAATCCACTCACCTCAGCCTCCCAAAGGCGTGGGATTACTCACACTTCTTAACTCCCCGTAGTCTACCCCTCTCATTGTGAGGCTAGAGCAGTCTGAGAAGGGAAGCTCGGAGAGACGAGAGCAAGCAGCTGCAGAAGCAAGAGTGTCTCTGGAAACGGGCTTCATCCCTGTCCTCTGCTACAATTCCCTCCCTGGGGACCAGTCACACGACTCCTCATGGACAGGGATTAGGGAGAGAAATGCTTTCCGCAGCAGGCACTATTGCAGGAGTCAAAGCGTGGGTGATCTGAACATCAGTGGTGGGGGCGGTTGTGAGAACAGGAAGGACTTGACATGAGCCCACAGTGACTGGCGGATTATGAGATGAGGAGCTAAAGTCATCAAAATTGAGAGTTTTGAACTCAAATAAGGAAAATCACGGCATTGAGAAAACTATGGAAGCTAGAAAGAGATGCTGATAGTGGGTAGACTGTTCCCCCTCCCCCGAGGCATCACAGTATAGCAAAGCTCAAAAATTTAAATAATGTTTCAAATTTTGGATGCACCACCTCCAAGGCTTCCACGAAGGCTAATGATTCAAGATGCAAGTTCTCCTACACATGCATGTGTTCTTGTGAGGCTTTTGTTTGCTTGATTTGGGGAGACATCATACACGCAGTCTATTCATATATCTTTTCACGGACTATAACCCAGCAAATGATATGGGTTTCTTAATAAAAATAATAGTTTCTGTTTCTTGAGTACTTATTTTGTTTCAAGCATTATGTTGAGCACTTTATACACATTTTAGCAATAAATGCTCACAATAGCACCGTGAGATCTATTATTGTCTTTGTTTTGCTGATGAGGAAATTTTGGTACTAAGGAGTTAACAATGTTAAGAAACCTGTCCCAAAACACATGGCTCTTAAATGGTCGATCCATTCTTCAAACCTGGGTCTGACTTCAACGTGTCTTATTCACAGCTACAAACGGTGTTTATATTGTTTCTGATTTCCTTTTTCTAGCGTCAGTATGAGTCTCCTGCTTTGAACCACAAGTTTTGCTCAGGCCATCTCTAAAAATCACCAGATGTTCCTTTAACTAGATCCTAATTCACTGGCTATTTAACTGAGTGGCTAATCAACCAGTCTAGTCAGCACCCTGAGTCTTTTATTTATGTAAGCCTGTAGTCAACTAACAACTACCATGTGCCAAACACTCTAATCTGCTCGAAAAATTGGAAACAGGGAGCTTCATGCCCATAGTTTACCTGTAGAGAAACACATCTTGAGAAATCAAGTATAGCATTCCACAACCACAAGCTATTATACAGAATACCAATCAGACAGTTATTAGAGTTAAAAAGTCTGTTCTGAAGTCACCAATTTGATTACAGCTTGGAGAAAAGGATACACCTAGGACACTAAATGATAGCAATAACCTAGTGATATCGAATGTATATTCTTTTCATCCCAATCCTTGCAAAGACACTAAAGTAATACATTTAAAAATAAAAACTGGCCAGGTGTGGTGGCTCAACCTGTCATCCCAGCACTTTGGGAGGCCAAGGTGAGTGGATTACCTGAGCCCGTGAGTTTGAGGCCAGCCCAGTCAACTTGGCGAGACCTCGTCTCTACAATAAGTCAAAAATTAGCTGGGCATGGTAGTGTGCACCTGTAGTTTCGGCTCCTTGGAAAGCTGAGGCAGAAGGATTGCCAGAGCCCAGCAGGTTGACGCTGGGGTGGCCGTGAGCATGTCTCTGCACTCTAGCCTGGGTGACAGAGTGAGACTCCAACTCAAAAAAATAAAAAATAAAAATGTTACAGTACCTCAATAGATGCAAACAAAAGACAAATAATTGAGATTATTTATTAAAACCTAAATCAGGTTAAACAGCTATTTTTTAATTGAATCATTTAAGTACTTCTATTCCCAGATAATTATTCAAGACCAGATGGCCCATGTCATTGCCTCAATTGTCTCTTTGCTTTTGCAGTGGAGATTTAGAAAGAGAAGAACATTCCAGACTGATAGCTTCGGAAGCAAAGACAGAGGGGGAAAGTCACAGGCCTGGGTTACTTCGGCTATTGCTACTAGGAGCCATGATTCGGCAAATCCTCAAATACAGGCGAGTTTGACAAGCGCCATTCTCCACTGACATGAAGCACAGAGCCTGGTCTGTCGGAGGCCCTACAAGCAAGGCTTCAGGAAAGAATCCTCCATCAACAGTAAAAAGGCTCCACCCAAACAGGTCCAAAGCAGCAAAACGCTCTTGGTAAGAGCGCCTCTTCTCTGAAGTTCTTAAAAACGATGTACTTAGAATAGTTCTGATTTAGGCATGATATTTCTTGGAAGCAGTGAAACCAGGATTTAAATGCTCCCGAAGCAGAAGCAGCGTGGGACGAGCGCTTCTGAACAGATCACAACATGTGTCCCATTCCCCAAGCCTTCCCAGTCCATCAACCTGGCTTCTCAAAGGGGAGCTAGTTCTGCTCCTGGCCATACATCGGGCTCTAAGCTACTACTCCCTCATGGAAATGTGCCACAATCGTTTAGTCACTTCCATACATCCCATGCCCTGTGATCTCAAGAAATGAACGCACATTCCTAAATCAACTGTCAAAATGGTATTTTACACCGAATACTAGACTCAAAGGAGAAAAAAAGGAGAGCGACTTCTTAACAGTCCTGAGTATTTTTCTTTCCAGTTTCATCGTAAAATCTTTTTTTCCCTTTTTTTATTGTAGAGATGAGGTCTCGCCACCTGCCCAGGCTGGTCTCGAACCTGCGGGCTCAGGCAATTCACTCACCTCGGTCTCCCAAAGTGCTGGGATTACAGGCTGAGCCACCGAGCCCGGCCTTAAAGTCTTAATGTTTCAGGATGAATGGAGACTTACCTGGCAAGCCGTTTCATGAATGTTCAGACTTCTGGCACTAAAAAAGTTAAAGTGATGAGGTGAATGGCTTGCGGTGACTTAGACAGAGGGAAGCTCAAGGGCTCACATCTGCTTAGTCTCGCCCTAAACCGTGCTTTAAGAAACGTGCTCGTATTAAGTTGCAAGGAGAACGTAATCTTGTGACACTGCCCCATTTAATAGGGAATGTATCGCTATTCAGAAGCATCACTGAACTAAACTCACATCCTACTGTAATGAACCCCAGTGTAGCCCTCAAACTCACCACACAGAGAAACACACTAAGGATTGAAAGACACCACTTTTTGCTTGTGTGGTAGAACACAGAAGCTATTTTGCTTCACAAGTATAACATGATGGTTTTTATGGGGGAAGTGAAGAATAATTTATCCTGTGGGGGAGGAATGTAATTAGCTTGAAGGCAGAGTATTGGGATTTGGCCAGGACAATAGCCCAGTTACTGAAGAAAAAGAAAAAGACTCCATTGTGGATTATACCAAGAATTAAAATAAAAAGAGTGTGCCTCTGTAGAAGCTTGTTTTCTCATGGTTATTATTTTTTTCTTTCTCCGTCAAAGTAGAAAATACTGTGTAATGATATACTAAGGGAATAGGTCGGCAGTAGCATTTGCTGAGCGTTTGCTGTGAGCTAAGCACTGTGCTGAACCTTCTCAGTCTTCAAAACACCTCTCTGCCAATCTACACAGCCAAGCTTTTTCCATATTCGCCACAAAATGCTTGTCTTTGATCCTCTCTTGGGCCCACAAGTGGTTTCCCCCGAGGTGCAGTGCACTTTCAGAAGAACAGAGCTGGGGAGAGACCTGAGAAGGGCAGGAACAGGCTTTGGCTGCCCGGGCAGAAAATTCCACAGTGCCTGGTCCCTAGAGTATGGCCTAAAAGGCAAAGCGGGTGCAAGGAGCACAAACTCCAGGAAGAGTGCTCCCCTTAGCCAGGCCCGCTCCTTGATCCTAAGCCCAGAGCCCAGGACAGGACTCTTTCAAATGTGCAGCCTAGAGGGGATCCCAACGTGGCTTCTCACTTCCTGCCTTGGTCTAAGACTCATGCTGCCAACTTGGGACTAACTCCAAAGCTGATGCTCTTAACCTCTAGAGGCTGAATCATAACAGGCAGATTGCTAATCGAATGAGTGATTGCAGGAGAGAGTCGGTTACTTGTTCTCTTCGAGTTCAACTTGTACATGATCTATGAAACAGAACTGAAAAACAGGCTGGGCCAAAGGAGCAAAAGAGCTCTAACCATCACCAGTTTTCATCCCTGTGACCTTTGGTTTGACTTTCCACGAGGGGCCCCTGTGGCTGAGCAATTCAGCTAAGACATGTGCTTCACAGCTCACAGGTTCTGGCATGCTGGAATCTCCACCACAGCTCAGGACTCAGCGTCCCATCCAGGATAATCCACTTCAAACAAGCCCATAGGCAAGGCTGGGGTAACAACACACCCCAGAGAAGACTAAGCCTAGGTTAGGTTACTTAACCTGCTGTGTCCTTTTCAGGGTGGATCAAGAGGAAAACAAAGGAATGAAAATCAATCCAATCAGTATCAAACATTATCCTTTAATTATCTCCATAAGACCTCCTGGTAGCAGGTTTAAGGTGTTGATTCATTTGGATTGTGTTTAAGTAAAACAGCCCCTGAGTGTAAGGGAAGTGGAAATTTAGAGTCTTTATTATTCTTTTTACAACAAAAAAGCTTTTTTTTTAAAATAAGGATTTTCTTTATAATTATTTAAAAATGACATATGCTCTTTGGGAATAATGTTGAAAACTAATCTCCCAGAGATTTGTCCTATCAAATCTCCATGAACTTCAAACAATGAAAAATCAACCATACTCCCACTGACCAAGACAAAGACTGCTAGTATTGTTGCACTTTTGTATGCTAACATCAGTAGCAGCCACTCAATTATAACTTCCCTTTCACCTAACATTTAGATAATCATTCTCCATATTATTAAAGTCTTTGGACACATCCATTGTAATAGCTTCAAAGTATGCCATCGTGTACATTTATTTATGGTTAACAATTTATTTAACAATTACTCTATTAGCTGCATTTTGCTCGGAGTCTTTTTTTCATGCTGTTTGATTTTGCTTTTGTTCTTGCTTTGATGAACAAGACTGCATTTATTTTTTTCTTGTCTTGCCTTTAATATAATATTAGTATAATTATTGACATATAATAAAATAATTATATTATTAGTATAATATTAGCATCATCTTAACATAATCGTATGTATATAGAATACATTTATAGAAATATACACATATAAAATACATGACAAGAAGTATAGAGTCAAAGGGTCAAACAATTATCGAGATCCTGCTAAATCATTTGCTAAAACTGTGGATCTAGTTTAAGCACCACATTCTCATTCCACTATCCACCACCCAGCATGAAGTGGCATCATTTGTTTGAATATTTGCTAACTGAAAAGTAAATGTGTTATACCATTATTATAATTTGTACTTATTAGGAAGCAATTTAAATAAATAGAATCGTGACACATTTTACATTGAAATGCATTTAAAAAGTATTTCCCTAATTGTTACAGATATTTCCTAACGTTCGATCAAGGGTAAGTACATAAATCTCTGCATTTTCTTTGTTCTTTACCAGCTTATTGCTATTTTTTAAGTCAGAGTTAGCAATGCCGTTGGCTTGGTCCAAAGAAAGGACAGACCTTTGACTGCATATCTAAAATTTGAAATTCAGTTAAAATGATTCCATTTTGTAGCTGAAATCTGTATTGTTATACATCCAAACTCAATCATTTAATAATCACAGTGGCCTGGCGCTAGCTGGAATTATTGCTTCTTATCCTCAAAACTTATCTCAATTTCTTTTTACACTTAATGAAATTTCATTTTTCCATACTTCCAGTGTTCCAAAATATCGCATGCCGTGTGCTTATTTTCTAACTCAACCCCAATTTTTTTTTATCCTCTTCCATGAGGATTATGCATTACCACTCAAGCTAACAGTACTCCAAAACAAACGAAGAAAGCAGATTTGAGGATGGCCCACTTGAGGGGAGACTCACTTGCTAGAAAAGCATCCCCATGCCGACTTTAACAGGATGTGGGATTTCTGTCATTGACTTTTTTCCATTCATGGTCTCACTCGTGAACAGTGTCAGTGAAATGAGAGGGCTGGTGGTCTGCGCCTGTCCCATCACTGCTGGGAAACCGTCGGCATGACAAATGCTCCTTTGTCGGCCAGCTTGGCAGCGATAACAGGAGCTGAATGGGCCACAGAGACGGAGCTAGTTACGACGATGGCTTGGTCCTCTCGAACAACCAGCAGTCCTCCCCACCTCTCAGCCCGGCCACCCGAGACGGCAGCACGGATGGAGAGGTACTCAGGCCTCCCCCGCCAGCATGCCCTAGCAAGCTGTTCAGTGGAAAACTGTGGCTTCCTGACATCCGCCCTCAAGTTCAAGAGGAGCACCAAGCTCACTGGAAACTTGCAAAAGAAGCAGATAAACGAGATAGTAAATCATGAAAATACTATGGTGTAACGATGTTCTAATTAATCTCACTAGAACTACAGGGTGATTGTTGGCTAAATAGTTGAGAGGATAGCAAAAGATGAAAAAAAGAACATCAGGACAAAATAGCAAAAGAAGTTCTTGGAAGCAGGCAGCCCAAAAGTCTGACCTGACCAATTTAGGTCATGATGATTTTTTATTTGTTTGATTTTGTCATATAAAATGTCCCAAGACCTGAATTTTCAGATTTAGGCACAGCCCCTACTGACAGAGAAAAGAAAACTAAAGATAGGAGGCAGATAGGACAAAGAGATTATTAAACAAAAAACCAATTGCTCTCTCTTCTTTCTACATACCCAGACTCCTGGTTTTATTTAAAAAACCCACTGCCTTTGAAAACACACAGGGCCTTTTCAATTGCAAAAGATCAAATACTGCTAATCAGGCCGTGGGACCAAATCCTGAAATGTAACTGTCTCTTTACATTCTAGGCATTCCAGCTCTATAAGCGGGAATGATTTTTATCTTCGTTTTTCTTTGCTTCTTTTTCTTCTTCCTCTCTCTTTCTGTGTGACATTTTTAATCTTAAATTTTGCCAATCACTATAGAATATGCTTTTTCCTATTTTCTTTCCAACCCCTAACAAGGAACGCTCTATTGCTGTGCCTTGTAATGAAGGAAGACAAGAAAGTGGGACAGTATGTCCACCTTTCCCTCCCCTTTTCCACTGCAGCTACTGCAGGTAGCCCAGGCTTCTGCCCGTCCATCACCTCTTGGCTTATTGGTTCTGCCTCGTGGATTCAGTTCCACCTACCACAGATGTAGTTGCATTTACAGCTGCTGCCAATGGCTTTTTTGAGCCCGTCTTTGCTTCAAGAATACAGCAATCATGGTTTGAATTTTGCGGCAGGGGCACGTTCAGCCCAAAGAGGCAAAGTCCTGAGTTTGGGGAGAAGGATCTGTAACCATTGTCTTTACATATTTGACCTGCCACCCCGTTGAAGTCAGATTAAACTTTATAGGAAAACAGAGTCATCGGGGCGGTGGTTCTTAAATGGAGGCAGGTGGTAAGCAGAGTCACTTGGGGGCCTGTTTAGGCGACAGTTCCTTTCTCTGCTGAGATGTCAACGTCCTCAACGGGAATGTGATCTGTTTCCTAGGAGCACTAGGATGGAAAAATGGAGAGAACTGGAGAAGACTGTACATTCCCAAGATCAAGTAAGTGATGTATCAACTCCTCATCTTCTTATTTCTTTATTATGTATGTATGTATGTATTTATTTACTGAGTTGGAGTCTCACTCTGTCGCCCAGGCTGGAGTGCACTGGCACGCTCCAGCCACCGCAGCCTCGACCTGCTGGGCTCGGGCCATCCTTCCGCCTCAGTCTTCCAAGTGGCCGGAACTACAGGCGCGCGCTACCATGCCTGGCTCATTTTTGATTTATTGGAGAGATGAGGTCTCGCCAAGCTGCCTGGGAGGGTCTCGAACCCTCGGGCTCAGGCCATCCACTCGCCTCGGCCTCCCAAAGTGCTGGGATGACAGGAAGAGACACCGAGCCCGGCCCATCTTCTTATTTCTAAGGCCTAAAAGGGACTGACATGTGGCAGACACTGAAAAATTCTTCTTGCGATATTGTTTATGGATTTTAACGAAGGGAAGAAAAATTCATTTTTAGTGTCACTAGAGGGATCTCATCGGAAGCGCTAAGGTGAGTTGCCATGAGAAACAGTGAGCTCTCCATCTTTGGAGGAGTTCAAGCTTAAACTGGGGGCATTGGGATATTAGCTGGTGAGTTGACCAGCTCTACGAGGCTAAAAGTGACAGCCAATTTGGCTCCAGGCCAAGAGAAAGTTCTAACACTTTTTATTTCATCACCATGAAGAGATTTATCATTTAGAGGGTATAAAAAGATGCATCCTGTTACATCATTAGATTAAACCAGGGCAACAAATATGTATGCTCAATTTGCGTTCAGTTTGAATCATGGTTTATTAAGTCCTAAATTTTTCATTTCTCCTGCAGTAAATATAATAATTTGAGCTTTGTTACTAAGAGTGCTTGTACCTTTGAAAGTCTCTGAGCATGTGGTCTTTTTCTCTAAAGCCCCACGTGAATGCTGGTGCACACGCGAGCGCAGACCTGTGGCTTATAGACCCTGAAAGCCTAATTCCTTCGACCTGTGGACACCAAAGCTCTTTAACTCTGCCTCTTTGTCACAGTGAGTTTGAAACCAAATTTTCAAATCAGCTTCATAATAGTGCACAAGAGAATTTCAGCCTGTCTCGAAACATTGCAAACTCGTTCCTCTTCCTTCTCCTCCTCCTCCTTTTAATTCTGAATGAAGTTTATCAGCCAAGGGAACGTGGTACCCTGCTAATCACATTGTTTTATATGAATGCATTTTGCATCCGTGTATACTGAACGTCTGTGGCCCTGTACACAGAAAGAATAAGGTGGGAAGCCTCAGTGCCCACCCGGGGCTAGACCATCGCTGTTGCTGTGAGGTGGTCTTTTGGTCAAGAGCGCCACCTCTCGGCAGTGAACCAAAGTGGCCTTCTCTGGGCCCGAGTCAGAGGACCCACGGCCCAGTGGAAAGGTGAGTCACCTGTCACTAGGTTTCTCTTTGCTGTCTCCTCTTTGACAATGACCTTTTCTATGCAACAGTGGCGACGTACCTGAGACTGTTCATCATGCCTGCTTAGTGGAAGCACACAGGAGGTGGGGGGCCCTGGACTCTGAGAAAAAGCCCAGTTCTATGTCAATTTTTTTTTTTTTTTTTGGGCTAACTATGAATCCATGTTTACGAGGGTAATGGATGGCAGGGCTCGGTGGCTCAGCCTGTCATCCCAGCACTTTGGGAGGCCGAGGCGAGTGGATTGCCTGAGCCTCACTGCAGGTTCGAGACCCACCCAGGCAACTTGGCGAGACCTCCTCTCTACAATAAATCAAAAAGGAGCTGGGCGTGGTAGCACGTGCCTGTAATTCCAGCTACCTGGAAGGCTGAGGCGGAAGGATCGCCGGAGCCCAGCAGGTCGAGGCTGCGGTGGCCGGGAGTGTGTCACTACACTCCTGCACTCCAACCTGGATGACAGAGTGAGACGCTGACTCAAAAAAAAACAAGAGAGTAATGGAAACTTCTTAACCTACGTCTCAATCCGGACCATTATTAAGAATTTTAGATCCTCTATGGAATAGAAAAATCTCCAAACTTTATTCAGATTAAGAATTATTCTTTAGCGTCTTAGAGACCTTTGAGGTCTTCTAAGCCCTTCCTGTAATAGGTGAAGAATCTGGGGTTCCGAGTGGTACAGCGGCTTCATGTCATCCCTGGTTGACTCCTGACAGTTGCCCTCATGCCCTTTTTTAGAAGCTGCTTTCTCTCCGACTTGGAACTTCAGAATTGTACAGTTTGGAGGGCACCAGAAAATTAAGACCAAATAAAAATGAATATGACTTAGACTGTATCTAAATAGAGGTCTCATATTTATACCTCTGTTTTAATCCACTCAGGTTAATAATGTACAAGTCTCTCTGTACTCATAACACGCCAAAACAGATTATTTCTGAATGAACTTTCAAAATCACAGCCTGCGTCTGAATTCATTCATGCAAAGTTTTTGAAAAACAACATTTTTAGATTCTTCTTTACAGGGGGCTTTTGAGTGATTTAAAACATTTACCTGAATGCATTATTTGTGGTTCATATGCCTTTCTCTAAATAACATGCTTGACTTTTAACAGAGATTTCTGGAGATTATGTCATATTCTGAGTGGTGCAGAAGAAATTTTATCCCATACCCAATATATTATGTGCTATTAAGGGTTGTAGTGATTTCAGGAGAAAAGCAACGGGCTAGGGATGAGAACATTTGGATTTGAGTCCAGTGTCGGCCACTGCCTAGCTCTGTGGTTTAACCCAAGTCACCTAAACCCTCACGGTGGAGGGGTGTGTGTGTGTGTGTGTGTGTGTGTGTGTGTGTTGATTAGAAATTCTAGTGGCTCAGCCTGTCATCCCAGCACTTTGAGAGGCTGAGGTGAGTGGATTGCCTGAGCCTGCAGGTTCAAGACCCACCCAGGCAACTTGGCAAGGCCTCATCTCTACAATAAATTAAAAATGAGCTAGGCATGGTGGCATGCACCTGTAGTTCAGGCTACTTGGAAGGCTGAGGTGGATGGATTGCTGGAGCCCAGCAGGTTGACACTGGGGTGGCCGTGAGTGTACCACTGCACTCCAACCTGGGAGGCAGAGTTAGTCCTACTCAAAAAAAAGAGAAGAAAATCTAAATGCTTTTCTTATTGGATTGTTAAAACTTCTTTGAAACATAAATCAAATTTAGTTAGTATTACAATGGCCAGACATTTGCTCGCTGCCATGAGGCATGCCAAGGGAGGCAGGGTGTTAAAAGGTTCAAGGCTGGGCTCTTTGATCTGCCAGTTTGGATGGAATCCCACTTACCATCTGTGCTATCTCTGGTGAGTTACCGAACCTGTCTAAGCTGGACTTCCTGAGAGAATCCTCAGACAGTACCTCTCTTATTGGACGTGTTAAGATTACAATGATGCTTACAAAGCACCAAGTGGGAGGTCCGGCTCACAGCAAATCAGCAGCAGCATATCAGTTTGCCTTCGTACTGTGAGATCCCCGGCTCTTTTCATATGGTTCTGTGGGGTAAACAGTCTGGGAGGGAGGAATGGGCCTCTTAGCCCCTGAAATATTTCACTTTGGTCTCTTTCTCTTATTTTCAGAGCTCTGACTAAGATACCACAAAGGACACAGCACAAATTCATATATCATGAAACAAAGTCAGCGTCAGTAGGAATTCATAAGCTGGAGGGCTAAGCCCAAGAATGCCCTCCTTATTCTAACCGCCCTCTTCTTCAGAACCTTATACCTTTTTTGAGAAATTCTGCTCCAAGAGAAGAGTTGGGTTCAGGATGTCTTCCTGCCTCTGTAGCTACTCATCGTCTCCAGTAATTTCAGGCCCTTTGTAATCTTTATGGACTTACACATAACTCTTACTTCTTTCATTTGTGTGACAAATACTTTGGTTTATTTACTCTGTTTCCTGTTTTGACTGTGAACTTCATGAAGGGCTAGACCCTTTTCTCTCTGTACCTAACAGTCAAGTTACGTGAAAGATTCAAAGATCACGAATGCCTGGCATTAGACAGGCGTGGACTTGTGTTGTGTGTCCAAGACCTACTCATGGGGCATCCTTGGGAAGCTTAATTCTCTGACCCTCACTTCCTCTGCTCACAAAACGAAGGCAACATTGCAGAATCCCAATGACTCTCAGAAGTGACGTCTGATAAGCCCCTAACATGTCACGAGACTTCAATAAATGCTCAGTTTTAAAAGTGGATACAAATTTTTTTAAAGGAAAAACATGTAGGATTTGGAAATTTTTTTGTAAAGCTCACTATCCGTATTTCCTTCTCTTAAGCTGTCTGTTTTGACAATGGCCACCACCATGGTCTTCGACTGTATGCCTGTTCCTAGGTATTGACCCAGATCCGCAAGAATGAAAGAAAAACATGGGGAAGGAGAAGAATAGGAAAACCAGAGAAGCGTGGTGAGAGCAGAAACCTTTGTTAAGCCAAAAGCAGCAAGCACAGGACAAAAATGCACTTCCCGGTCCAGAAGTAAAGGCCCCGGTCCAGAAGTAAAAGCTTCGTCCTGCTGATGGAGGAGGAACACTAATGAGATGGTGCCACCTGGTGGTGGCTTTCTTATACTACAAGCGGCTACTTAAGCAGTGAGCAAGTGACTGTCCCAGGTGTCCCCACTTGTGTGCCTCTGGTCTTTATTGAGCAGATGGGAAGTTCGGCAAAATGCTTTCAGGTTTGCTTGTCCCACAGCCTTCTCCACCCAGCCTGAGAGGGACTGTGGACAGCACACATGATCTATTCAGCCGCGTTGCAGAGTTTTGCTTGTTGCTCCTATGTTAACGGTTAGATCCTTTCTATGCATACAGATCAGCTCGTTAGCAGCCAGTCAGCAGTTAATCATTAATCAATCAGAGAGTAACAAGAGATGATGAGCTTCTTCTTGACATTTGCAAGTTAAAATGTGGCCTTGATGTCCATTTAGAATTCTATTTCCCCAGCTTAAGAGAAGGGGAAAACAAGCTCATCTCTAGTTATGAAAGTACAAGGGGCCGGGCGTGGTGGCTCGGCCTGTCATCCCAGCACTTTGGGAGGCCGAGGCGAGAGGATTGCCTGAGCCCGGGGGTTCGAGATCAGCCTGCTGAGACCTTGTCTCATCAATAAATCACAAAAACTAGCCGGGCGTGGTGGCATGCGTCTGTCATTCCAGCCACTTGGAAGGACGAGGAGAAAGGATTGCCTGAGCTCGGGGGTTCGAGACCAGTCTGGGCAACTTGGTGGGACCTCATCTCTACAATAAATCTCAAGAACTAGCTGGGCATGGTGGCATACTAGCTACTTGGAAGGCTGAGTGAAAGGATCACCTGAGGCCAGCGGGTCAAAGCTGCCATGGCCATGAGCGTGCCACTGCACTCCAGCCTGGGCAACAAGAGTGAGACTCCAACTCAAAAAAAAAAAAAGAAATATACATATATATATAGATGAACATTTTAATCTGATAGTGCCTTCCTCAGCTACTCACTGACATTTGTTATCTTTTAAATTCAGTGGTGTGAAATGAGGAGCCCTAAAGTGTTCTAGGACATTATCTGTTTCTGTCCTAAACCCCTGGGAAAAAGAAACTGAGCAGCTGTATCATTCATTCATTTGTTGACAGTAGATTCCATGAAGAGAAACGAAGTCCTCCAACAGGGGAGAAACCCAACAGCCCAAGGTGTGTCCTTCAACCATGAGGAAATCTTGTTTTAAAGCTTAGATTCTTAGAAAGAGAATCACTTCAAAAATCAGAAGGGCCAGCTCCTTCTTTTATAAGTGACAAACAGTGCGATGTTTATCTCACTCAGTTTCTTATGCTTTTTGTATTTTGACTTTGAGTGCCATGCTTGATTTTGTGACAGACATTCTGTCTCTATTAACAAGTCAGGCAGTAAAACACCTTCTACAACGTGTCGTTTATTGGGAGAGAGTGAGCCTGAGAGAGAATTAGAAACAGCTGAAGGCACAGACGGGCCCATGGCGGCTCCCGTTTAAAAGGCAGTTTAAAGGCCCAAATGAAGAGAGAATGGGGAGAAACAGAGAGCTAGGACAGAACAGATGTGGCTCAGCTGCGGCTGTGGCAACAGATGTGCGCTGGCTTTGGCGACAAGGAGGGACCAGCCCTGATGGTTGGACGCACTTCCTCCCCTTCCTCCGCCACCTCAGCCTCGCCTGGGCTTGAGAGCAGAGGACGGGGAGGGTCTCCATCCTAGATTCCCTTACTCTAGTCTACAGAGACGTCACGAGCCTTGGAACCACAGCATCTAATTGTGCAGAAGTCAGGACGCGTGATTGGTTTTATTCATCCAATCAACGCTTTTGAGCCGCTGATTTATGCCACCCTACAGACAGCTGAGGCTCATACCTCCTTTCCTTTGGACAAGGTGACTCTCTCTGACATGTGTCTCCTGTCTACACCCACCACCGCCATTTCTTGTCCCCATGTCTAGGGGTTCCATGTTCTGGAGATAAAAAGAATTAGACATAAGGGTCCACTCTAAGAATTTTTCTGTCCAGAATCAACATCATGATGAAACTGCCAGAGAAATACTCCATGAACTCTGAAATGTGCTTTCAAAAGAAATACTCAGCCAGGCTCGTTGGCTCAGCCTGTAATTCCGCGTCTTGGGAGGCTGAGGTGAGTGAATTGCCAGAGCCCGCAGGTTCAAGATCTGCCTGGGCGACACTGGCGAGATCTCATCTCTACAACAAATCAAAAATTAGCTGGGCGTGGTAGCGCGCACCTGTAGTTCCACCTACTTGGAAGGCTGAGGAGGAAGGATCGCTGGAGCGCAGCAGGTCGAGGCTGCGGTGGCCGGGAGCGGCCACTGCGCTCCAGTCTGGGCGACAGAGAGAGACTCCAACTCAAAAAAAAAAGAAATACTCCATGAGCCGGGCTCGGCAGCTTAGCCTGTAATCCTAGCACTCTGAGAGGCTGAAGCGAGTGCATTGCCTGAGCCTGCGGGTTCGAGACCAGCTTGGGCAAATTGGCGAGACCTCATCTCTATAATAAATGAAAAAAAAAATTAGCCAGGCATGGTAGTGTGCACCTGTAGTTCCAGCTCCTTGGAAGGCTGAGGCAGAAGGATCACCAGAGCCCAGCAGCTTGATGCTGGGGTGGCTGTAAGTGTACCACTGCACTCCAGCTTGGGTGACAGAGTGAGACTCCAACTCGAAAAAAAAAAAAAAGAAAAGAAAGAAAAGAAAAAAATCCATGAACTCAAAAATGTACTTTCATGTAGCCTCATGGTTTGCCATTTGGTATTTTCACTTTCTAAAGTCAAGTCCCACTTTGAAATGATGGGGCAGTCACCAAAAGGGAAACTTGACCTAATTTATAAGCTAAGAAAATGGTCTTTTTAGCCAGCATATCCCCTTTCTGGGAATATTCCCAGAGTAACTCAAATCATCCTATAAAAAAGACACCTGCACACACACATTTATTGCCACACTATTCACAAGAGCAAAAACATGGAACTAACCCTACTGTCCATCAAAAGTAGACTGCTGAGCCTGCGGGTTCGAGACCCGCCTGGGCAACTTGGCGAGACCTCATCTCTACAATAAATCAAAAAATTAGCCAGGCGTGGTAGCGCATGCCTGTAGTTCCAGCTACTTGGAAGGCTGAGGCAGAAGGATCACCGGAGCCCGGCAGGTCGAGGCTGTGGTGGCCGGGAGCGGCCACTGCACTCCAATCTGGGTGACAGAGTGAGACCCCAACCCAAAAAAAAAAAAAAAAAAAAGTAGACTGCATAAAGAAAATGTGGTACATAACACAATGGATTATTACACAGCCACCAAGAAGGATGAAATCATGGACTTTGCCCCAAATTGGATGGAGCTGGAGGCAATCAAACTTAGTGATAGATCATGGAAACAAAGAACCAAATACCACATGCTCTCATTCATAAGTGGGACCTGCACATGTATCACAATAGCACAAGGGAGAGATCAGCACCTCCCAGGACACAGCCAGGGGAGGGGGACAGGCATGTCACAACACAAAGGGTGCCTGATCTTAAACCAGAGGAAGTGAGGACCAGTCGGAGGCTCAAATTTCACCTGCATATAGATCACTTATGTACCTAACCCTGACTGGTACCCCACACCTTTTTAATAAAATAAAGTAATTTTTAAAAAGAAATGATCGTTTCAATTAGGATGAACCAAAGACACATATGTCATCTGGGAGGTACTTTATACAGAATAGCATAATATTCCTTTGCAAGCTCTAAAGTATGACTCCTCCGCAAGACGGCCGCCTCAGATTCACTCCTTTTGTGGCATGGAAGTATCATATTCTGCCATAGCTGTTCTCCGAGTGACATGGGTCTTCCACCCGGGAAGACCCTGATGACGGTCAGGATTTCCACTTTTCAATTTTGGAAAGTCCCAGGAGGCAGTATGGGGGCTGGAAGAAATATAAGCCATGGCGCTACAAAGTTTAAATCCGGACCCAGCAACTTAAGTTATTTAACCTTTCCAGCCGGTTTCCTAGCCTGCACAAAGCAAATAATGATATTCTGCAGGGTTGTATGGATTCAACCGATATGGATTCAATCGATGCGGCAGGGCTATACTTCCTGAAGCCCCCTCTTTTCCATTCCCATGACGCCCGCCCTCCCTACAAGACTCCCCAACTGTCCTGCGCTTTCAATGAAGTGAAGTGTCAAGTTTAAGTCGCTGCCCTTTCTGTGAATTTTTTCTTCCCGCCAGTACCAGTTGCTGTGTCTGCTGGGTCTCGAACCCGCGGGCTCAGGCAATCCACTCACGTCAGCCTCCCAAAGGCGCGGGATTACAGGCTGAGCCACCGAGCCCAGCTAGCATCGCCTTTAGTTAGAAATAAAGAAGAAGGCTGGGCATGGTGGCTCACACCTGTAATCGCAGCAATTAGGAGGCCAAGGTGGGAGAATTGCCTGAGCCCAGGAGTTCAAGACCAGCCTGGGCAACATAGCGAGACCTCATCTCTACAAAAACTCAAACAAATTTGTCAGGCATGATGGTGCCTGCCTGCAATCCCAGCTACGAGGGAGACTGAGATGGGAAGATCATCTGAGCCCAGGAGGTCGAGGCTGTGATGAGCTGTGATCCTGCCACTGCATTCCAGCCTGGGTGACAGAGTGAGACCCTGACTCAAAAAAAGAAAAAAGAGATTAAAGAAGAAATACTCCCAAGGATTGGAAGCTGAATAGGGTCAGAAATTTTTCCTAGTTCTTTTTCAATGTAACTTGTTTTACATATTACATAACTTTGCTGTTGTTTTTTTAATAACTGCACTTCTTTATTTTTTGAAAATGCAAGTGCTGAGTGTATAACATTGTTTCATTTCTTGTTCTGTGTTTGGAAAAAAGTATGCCACTAGGTCTAAGATATTCGATGGTTCACCAGGTAGCAGGTCCCAGAGGAAGTGAAATTCACCTGGATCCCCTGACCTATTTCTCATGATGCATACGGATGAGCAGAGCCAAACTATAGCTCTGCTTTCTCTACAAGGATAAGACTTTGAGTCTATTCCATATGGTAAAATGGGGTGATAGGGCAGCTCAAGACTCTTGTACAATTAGGATAATCTTTATTGACTGAAGATTGTCACCTACTGAGATTCGAAGGCTTACCAGAAAACTGGTGTCAGTGATTATTTACTGAGATAATTTTAAAAATCGGTAATGCTGTCTTCATACATGCGGGATCTGCCCCCGCCATCTGTAACTCAGAGGTACACAGAGGTGGCTCTAATACTTCTGTTCATGGTGATTGGCTTGGACCCTGGAAGACAAGTTTTCCCTGCTTGGCTTAAAGTTAACTGGAAAGAAGGCACATCTTTCTCTGGCAACGTCTGCACCATCACCCACAGCCACCATAGACTTCGTTCCCTCTGCTGTCACTCCCTGGGCCAGAAAGCCTTCCCTTGGCTCTGCAGTGAATGCCTGGTTTTATGGGGAGGTGGTAAGCACCCTTTGACTTTTCTTTTTTTTCTGCACTGCAATGCTTTGCCACAGGCAAGAACGTGGCAAAACAGAACAAAGCCCAATCTCTTTCCCCCTTGAACAAACATTCCTTTTGTAATGTTCCTTGGCTCTCAGATTTAATATCCTACACTCATCTTCTTTGAGCTGAGTTTCTCTTCTTTAACCTAGTTACATAAATGATCAAAGTCATCCTCTAATTCTTCTCATCTTTCCAAAGTATCTGTCAGGGGCAAGCTTCAGAGCCTTTCTACAGTAATTCTACAGTAATTAGAAAAGGAGTTACTATGTGAAGCTTGTTTGTTTATTTCTTCATTCATTTGAATACAAGCATAGCATCCATTTTCTGTTCATCATAATTCATTGGCGATATGAGGTATGCAATTTTAAACATTTTCTTTTTGAACCTATAGAATGTGGTTTCCTAATTTCAGCATTATTGGTATTTTACACTGGATAATTCTGTTTTGGAAAGTCATGTACCCTATAAGAATTTTCACAGCAGCTCTGGCCTCTGCCCACTAGATGGAGTTCCTCTCCTCTCCCCTTTTATGTGTCTACCAAAAATGTCTCCAAATATTGCCAAATGTCTCCCTGGGGCAAAATCACCCTGGATTGAGAGCCACTGATATAGACCATATACTCACATTTTATTCGGGACGATATAGCTGGCAGAAGCAACATTTCTTTCTTGAGTGTCTTGAGGTGAAACAAAAGGAACTTGGATTTTGGTCAGACTTGGTCTTCACTCTCTAGTTGGCTCCTAATGTATACTTATGAATGTTTTCTGGGCAAATTTTCTCTGATCGGTCTATTGCTATCTATTCTCTTGCCCAATTCTTCACATAAATAAGAGCTTACAAAATTTATTTAACACACAGAATCTCATCTATTCCCATAACGATAAGGAGTGGGTACTAATAGCCATGGTGGTGTGTCAAATGCCACAGAGAGAAAGATTTGGAGGAAGAGAAGCTGAAGCTTCAGTCCAGACACCACTGTTCCCTGGTTCTGAAAACTGAGGCTCGTTCCTTAGCTTCTGTGCGCCTCAGTTTCCCCACCTGGAATGTGGGATGATGAATGCTGGAAGAGGCTAAGTGTGATGGTTCATGCCTGCAATATCAGCCCTTTGGGAGGCCAACGCGGGAGGATCACTTGAGCCCAGGAATTAGAGAAAACTCTGGGCAACATAGCAAGAACCCTGTCTCTACCAAAAAAAAAAAAGCAAGCATGGTGGTACACTTCTGTAGTCCTAGCTACTTAGGAAGCTAAGGTAGGATGATCACTTGAGCCCGGGAATTTGAGGTTAGCCTGGGCAATATAGCCAGACACCATCTCTGCCAAAACAACAACAACAACAAAAAACAAATAAAAAAACCTTGGAGGGGTGCTGGAAGAATTTTTTTTTTTTTTTTTTTTTTGAGTTGGAGTCTCACTCTGTCGCCCAGACTGGAGTGCAGTGGCCGCTCTCGGCCACCGCAGCCTCGACCTGCTGGGCTCCGGTGATCCTTCCACCTCAGCCTTCCGAGTAGCCGGAATTACAAGCATGCGCTACCATGCCCGGCTGATTTTTTGATTTATTGTAGCGGTCTCGCCAAGTTGCCCAGGTGGGTCTCGAACCCGCGGGCTCAGGCAATCCACTCACTTCAGCCTCCCAAAGGCGCGGGATTACAGGCTGAGCCACCGAGCCCAGCTTGGAAGAATTTTTTAAAAGGTGAGATATGTAATGATGTTTTGCACTAGTAGAGGATCAATCAGTTACAGCTTTGTTGATTACCACACCAAGCCAGAGCTTCCTTTGCAACACCACAGCTGCATATTAAAGCAGCTTTCTCAGTTTCAGAATACTCACAGATCCCCCTGAAGTGTATATGGGGTCCACATAAAGAATTCCTCGAGTGAAAGTCTTCTCATTTCAAATATCTTTTCTTCCAATTGACTCAGGTGAATTGTGTCCAGTTGGCCCACTGCTTTAACATGGCACCACTTTTCTGTGGAAATCATCTGGTTCCTATTTCCCCTGATGCTACAGGATGGGCTACATATTTGACCAACACGTCCTCGAAGTGCGTCATTGGTTTTGTGGAGTAGAAAGAGGCTTGCCAACTTTTCTTCTTCAGCAAAAAAGGCAACGAAGGGTAATTGGTGAAAAGAGGTCACGATCAACCAGTATGATTAGTCTTTGCATTCGTTTCCTATGATGTGTAACAAATGACCACCAACGGAGTCATATGACACAGCACACATTTATTATCTAGCCGGGCTCAGTGGCTCAGCCGGTCATCCCGTGCCTCGGGAGGCTGAGGTGAGTGGATTGCCTGAGCCCGAGGGTTCGAGACACACCTGGGCAACTTGGCAAGACCTCATCTCTACAATAAATCAAAAATTAGTGGGGTGTGGTAGAGCATGCCTGTAGTTCCAGCTACTTGGAAGGCTGAGGCGGAAGGATCGCCGGAGCCCAGCAGGTCGAGGCTGCGGTGGCCGGGAGCGGCCACTGCACTCCAGTCTGGGCGACAGAGCGAGACTCCAACTCAAAAAGAACAAAACAACAACAACAGCAACAACAAAACCAACAAAAACAAAAAACAAAAACACATTTATTATCTTACAGTTCTGGAGGTCAGCATGGGCCTCACTCAGCCAAAATCAAGGGGTCGGCCAGGCTGCATTCCTTTCTGGAGGCTTCAGGGGAGGATTTGGTCTTCTTGCCTTTTCCAGCTTGCAGGGTCTGCCTGCATTCCTTGACTCATGACCCTTCCATCTCCAAGCACCAATGGCCAGCTGAGTCTTTCTCACATTACATCACTTGGTGTTCACTCATGCCTCCCTTTTCCGCTTTCAGGAAGCCTTGGGAGTACATCTGACTCATCAGGATTGTCCAGGATAATCTCCCTATTTTAAATTCGGCTGATTAACAAAGTTAGTTCTATCTGTTACCATTCCCCTTTGCTATATGATGGAGCAATATTTACAAATTCTGGGGAGATTAGCACATCGCTATCTCCCCAGAGGCCATTATTCTACTTACTATGGTCATTTCTTGGTATTTTTGATGACGTGGTAGAAATAAACCCTATCACAAGCTCCAGTAAACAACTGCAGTATAGAAAAGCGAGACATTGGGGCCAGGTGTGGTGGCTCATACCTGCAATCCCAGTGCTTTGGGAGGCTGAAACGGGAGGATCGCCTGAGACCGGGAGCTTCAGAGCAGCCTAGGCAACATGGCAAGACCCCGTCTCTGCCTTTTTTTAAACTAGGCAGGCATGGTGGCATGTGCTTGTAGCCCCAGTTACTCAGGAGGCTGGAATGGGAGGACTGCTTGAGCTCAGGGGTTCAAGTTTGCATCATTGTACTCTAGCCTGGGTGACCCCAGCTCTAAAAATAGAAAAAAAAAGAAAGGAAGGAAAGCAAGAAGTTGGTAGTGTTTTTCAAGTTTACACAATAACAACTCATTTTTAGATAATAGTATTCCTTCAAAAAATTCGTATCATCTTTAAAATGGGGCCCCTCTAAGACTACATATACTCAGTTCATAATTTTTTCAGCAACTCAATGTCTTTCAACTCCTGATACCTTAGATGACTGGAAAAATTCTTTATGGCTCACTACACAAACTTAAGATAACTCGCATTTTTTTTGTTTGGTTGTTTTTTTTTTGAGTTGGAGTCTCACTCTTGTCACCCAGGCTGGAGTGCAGTGGCACGCTCACAGTCACCGCCCCCTCGACCTGCTGAGTTCAGGCAATCCTTCTGTCTCAGCCTTCCAAGTAGCTGGAAATACAGATGCTCGCCACCACACCCGGCTAGTTTTTGTGATTTATTGTAGAGATGAGGTCTCACCAAGTTACCTAGGCTGTTCTCGAACCCCCGGGCTCAGGCAATCCTCTTGCCTCGGCCTCCCAAAGTGCTGGAATTACAGGCTGAGCCACCATGCCCAGCCACTTGCATGTACTTGTAAAGAAAGTTGCAGAAACAGGTAGAGTTTCCCATGAAGACTAAATCAAGCCTGCATGAATCAGGAAGAACTCAAAGGAAATCAAGAGACGGTTGGCAAAAGAAGGGGCCAAGGCTTCTCAGGAAGAAACACAGCAGGTGCAGGTGCAGGGCACATTCACCATCTGGCTTGCAACGCCATTTTTTCCCTAGAATGTCCCTTCTTACATGCTTCTGCAAATCAAGCATCCTCATCTGCTTTGCTCTCCCAGACCTTTCATTTCTGTTTGTGTTCCTCCAGTGGCCCTGACAACTTTGCCTCTGATCCATCCTTCATTTAGCACCCTCCACCATCATAAAATGGTTTCTAGTTCGTCATCCTAACCATGTTTAATACAAGCCCCATGCATCTAGTTTTTAGTCATATGGAATTTTGTTGCTGAACCACTCTCCCAAACCACTATTTTATGCCCATTTTTCCCTCAGCCCTCCAACACCTCATTTTCTCCATTCTCAAATCTCCTGGTCTCCTTTTCTCCCAGAAGCCTGGTAAGATTGCACTCCACAGGCCCCCCCTGGAAGTTGGAAGTGGTAGCATTACTTGTTTTGTCAATGATATGTAGATGAAAAGTCATAGATCACTTTGGAGGACAGACTTTAAGAGCCAGGGCACCATTTTTCTTTTCCCCCATCTTGGCAGTAGAGGAGCACAGAGGGCCATCGAACTCCCTGAATGAGGGCAGAGCCACATTGTCTAGATGACCTGCAATGGACACTCAGCAAGAGAGAGAAATAGACCTTGGATGTGTTGAAGTGCTGACATACAGGAGCAAGGGGGCTGCCTGTTACTACAACATATGCCAGCCTACACTTTGCTTCCTATTTTGGTGAGAAAATAGAAGCAACCAGAAGAGAACTTCTACCACCCCGTGAGGCCACATCTGCCATTGACTAGTCACCATATGTCTCCTCCGACTTTATGGATGAATTCGCCATACGCCTTTCTAAAGTCAGTCGTTCATCCTGTGCACTAGATTGGGTTTTCTTTTCCTTACTCAAGGCCAATGTTCAAGCATTTCTCTCCTCTTCCTCTTTTATAATCAAACCTCTCCTCCCAACTAGATCACTTTCAACAGTAAATATACACACTATAATATCTTCTGTCTTTTAAAAAAAAGTCTCTCTTCTGGTTACCCCCGTCCCACCCCATTTATAATAAGTTGCAATACTTGCTCCCATTCTCTTCAGAATTATCTTCCTAGGGTTCTGTGGGTCCCACTAGACTGAAAAAAACTGCCCATGTCAAAGTCACCAATAACAAGGATTTTACTAAGTCTGGTGGTGAAATCTTGGTTCTTTCTGATGTAGCATCAAGACTCAGTTGACCACATTTCTTCCCTCTTGAAATATGTATTTTTTCATTTGGTTTCCAGGACACAACTGTCTCTTTTTTTTTTTTTTTGAGTTGGAATCTCACTTGGCCACCCAGACTGGAGTGC
>NW_007252251.1:1310818-1312120 GCF_000164805.1 Carlito syrichta | reverse complement strand
GGTCTCGAACCCACGGGCTCGGGCAGTCCACTCACCTCAGCCTCCCAAAGGCGCGGGATTACAGGCTGAGCCACCGAGCCTGGCTCACAACTGTCTCTTAATCCTCATCCTCTTCCTACCTCACTGGCGGCTCTTTCCTGACTTCCCAGACTTTAAAAACTGTTGAGGTTCAGGCCTCGGATGTCTTTTCTTATTCAACCACACTTTCTCACCACGTGATGTCATCGAGTTCCATGGTTTTACATACCATGTTGTATGCTGACGGGGCAAAATGTTTATCTTCAGCTCTTCTCTTTTTCCTGACCTGCAGATTTATATCTTTACTAGAATCTCTAACAGGTATCTCAAACTCAGCATGTTCCAAACTAAACTTCCGATTCCTACCGTTCCCCGCAACCCACTCTTGCAATTTTCTCCAGCTCAGTAAATAGCAACTCCATTCCTCTAGTTGGTCAGGCCAAAAACCGTATCATCATCCATGACTCCTTGGTTTCTCTTTGACACCCCCCCAGGTAAAAGAGGGTTAGGGTGACGTGTTCAGTCTGTCACAAATCCTATTCGTTCTACTTTCAAATTATATCCCAAAACTTAACACCTCGCCACTTCCACTGCTACCACCCTGGACCAAAGCAAAACCATCTCTCCAAAGAAGTGCTTCAATAGTTCTCTAACTGACCTCGGTACTTCCTCCCGGCCCCACGTCATCTATTCTCAAGTCAGCCAAGTGATCTGCTAAAAAAGTAAACCAGAAGCAGGTTCCTCTTGTGCTCAGTGTCCTCCCACAGGTTCCCATCTCATTCAGCATAAAAGCCAAAGTCCCTACCCCGGGCCCCAAAGTCTTGCGTGGACAGGCCGCCCACCTCCTTCTCACCTCATTACCTACAGCTTTCTCCCCGACTTTCTCAGCTCCGGCCACCCCAGCCTCTTGGGCGTCCTAGAAATCACTGTGGGTCCTTCTGCCTCTGGGCATCTGCACCGTGTTCTCTCCACCTCCACTCGCCTCCGCCTCAATCCGCTCCACATCTTTCCAGCCAGTCTTCTATCCCGAGATATTTCCATGACTCACTTGTCTTCCACATCTCGGTCCAAATGTCACCTTAAGAGCGAGGTCTCCTCGGACACAGCCCGTATCTCGGGCTCCGTTGCCTCCGAAGGACGGCACTTCTGGCACTTCTGAGCCTTTTCTAGGCGTCTGTCTTTCCCGAACTGTACCGTCAGCCTCGTGAGGGCAGAAACTTTGTTGTGTTCACCCGCGTGTCCCCAGGGCCTGGGAGAGCGCCTGGCAAAAGTCGGGGACTCCGT